>NC_057795.1:322838789-323138789 GCF_018294505.1 Triticum aestivum
AGACATACTTCAAGGTCCTACAGGAACGGTGGAGAGTTGCATGGCGATATATCTCGGAATGGCTATGGAAATGCCATAATAGGTAGGTATGGTGGCTGTTTTGAGGAAGGTAAATAATGGGTGCATGATACCGGCGAAAGTTGCGCGGCATAATAGAGGCTAGCAAAGTGGAAGGGTGAGTGCGCGTATGTCCATGGACTCACATTAGTCATAAAGAACTCATATACTTATTGCAAAAGTCTACTTGCCCTCGAAGTAAAGTACTACTACACATGCTCCTAGGGGAAGGGTTGGTAGGAGTTAACCATCGCGCGATCCCAACCTCCACTCATAAGGAAGACAATTAAAAGAGCACCCCATGCAACAAATTTGTCACACAACTTTTACCATACGTGCATGCTATGGGACTTGCCAACTTCAACACAAGTATTTCTCAATTTCATAATTACCCAACTAACATGACTCTAACATTATCACCTTTATATCTCAAAACAACTATCAAGCATCAAATTGATCATAGTGTTTAATGCACTTTCTATGATAGTTTTTATTATACCCAACTTGGATGCTCATCATTCTAGGACCAAATTTATAACTATAGCAAATACCATGCTATTCAAAAAGACTCTCAAAATAATATAAGTGAAGCATGAGAGATCATCAGTTTCTACAAAATTAAGCCACCGCCATGCTCTAAACACTACAAAAAATACACTTCTGTGATGATACATGTTTGTCATAGTACGTCGCATTTTCTGTCATGCATGTACATCCATGACGATTTTATGATAGAATCAAGATAGTCATACCTATGTTGTCGTAGAAGTGTTCCATGACATTACCAAAATTATCATCACGGAAGTGTCCACTTCCATGACAATAAATTCCGCGTCACAGAAGTGCTTTCGTCAAGGGTGACCGACACGTGGCAACCACCATAACGGAACGCCGTTAAGCTATCGGGTCGGGTTTTGGATCCGGTAACCCGTTAATAGCCCCGACCAATGGGGATTTTCCACGTGTAAAATCATCATTGGCTGGAGGAAACACGTGTATGTTCATCGTTGGGACAGATGTTATCCACTCATTGGACAGAAGGCTCCTATGATACGTCGACATGTGGCACGACCCAACAGAGGCCCATTCCTGTGAAAAGGCCGGCCCGTTTGACTTGGTGAAAAGGTGGCGGGCCGGCCCATGTAAAGCTTCTTAACGGCCTGTTTGCATATAGCCCATTTACAACCCGCTAACCCAAGGCCCGTTACGCCCTATCCAAATTAGGCCCAATAGCGTCATCTGGGCCACCCAATATGATTCCAGCCCGTTTTCACTTCTTGCCCATGTATGGCCCATGAAGTCTTTGGGCCCATATGAGGCCCTATGTAACTCTTGGCCTATTAACGGCCCGTGGTGAAACTGGCCCGTAATGAACAGTGTATCACTTTACACCCATTAATGGCCCGTGGTGAAACTGGCCCGTAATGAACAGTGTATCACTTTATACCCATAAACGGCCCATTATTCCGTTGGGCCGTTTCTAGCCCATGTTATCTTTCGGCCTTCTCAGAGCCCATTTATTCTTGGGCTCATTTCCAGCATTCGTTTACTTACGGCCCGTTACTGTCATTTTCTGCTTGTGGGCCAAATTCAGCCCGTGGTTACAGTCGGCCCATTTGTGGTCCGTTAATACATTGAGTCGTTTTCATAGCGTCATGAAATACGGCCTATTAACGATGGCCCATTATGGTCGGCCCATGAACGGTCGATTCCAACTCTAGCCCGTTTACAGCCATAATGCGGCCTGTTATTGGCCCATGTTTGGCCAATCGATCATACTGCCCGTACAAGGCCCATTGATGATACGGCCCGTAGAAGGCCCATTGTTTCTATGGCCCGTAGAAGGCCCACTGTTTCTAAGGCCCATAGAAGGCCCACTATTTCTACCGCCCGTAGGAGGCCCGGTGTCACTACAGTAAATATTAGCCCATGGTTATTGTGGCCTAGTTTTAAAAAACAGGTTATTGCAGCCACTAGCAAACCGCGGAAAAAGAACTGCAATGACTACAAGCAAACAAATAAACAAGACAAGAAGGAAATAAATAAGCAAGCAACTTACGCTAGGCTATCACGGCTATCACACATATTACATCCACTGGGCATCAAAGTTCGCCACCAGTGCAAATAAATGTGCCGACAAAAGAATATACAAAACTGAGAGCACTTCAGAAGGCACTAGCCCTGGCCAGGTCGGGCCCCCCAAACAGCTGAAGAAGCTGAGTAGACCTCAGTTGTGTCAACGATAGATGCATCAACACTAGATTTAAGGCATGATGGTGCGCACGGCAGTCCTATGACATCTTCATTGCATCTTTGACTTCAAGTTGGAGCTGAGCTGAAGCAAGCCTTTCTGCTTTAAGTTGAGACTGAAGAAGTCGAACTGATTGAGGCATCGACTGCACAGAGGTTGTCTCACACCTGCTGGTGAGTAGCTTCAACTCATTGTCTTCATCAAGACAGGACCTTGGGGTCATCTCGCTGTCCTCAAGATGGTTTGGCTCACTATCTTCCCTAAAGTTCTGCCTAGTGTAAGAGATATGACTCTGAAAGAGAAACAAGGAGACACGTAACAGGTTTCACAATTATATAAGCAAATAAATGGATTTGTTCTGCATAAGGAACATGTTTTTACAACTATAATTTGAAACTGGTAGTTGTTGCAAACATCCAATCAGATGTAAACAGCAAAGCAAACAGTAGTGGAGGAAATGATGCATACCCAAATCTATACTACAACAAAGTTTGAAGGCTTGAGAAGGATGAACTTACATTACATGTTAACATGGGCTGGACAAATCCCTTCTCCATGTTGATGGAAGGATAATTCAAAGAATTCCCCAAAGAAAATTCTTTATAAGCGTTGCCACTATTGTACATTTTGCAAAGAGTAAATATAGATCAAATAATATTGGAAGAAACAGAGGATAATGAAGCTCAGGTGCAGACTGATGATACATAATCAAATAGCAATTAATTAAGTACAGCGTTACAAGGCAAAAGGGAGAGAGGTACTGACAAGAGCAATCAGAGCCTATTATTGTTTTGAGATTGTATGATCCTTTGAGCAAGGAGATTCATCTGAAATTAGTTTTCATACAAGAGAGAAGGTAAGGCACAAGCAGGAATTTAGGAGTTCAAATTTTGAATTGATATCATAGACAGTACCTGACGCTGGGCTCCCAACAGTTCTAATAGGGGTTTGGCCACTGGAGTAGGGGTAAAGTGTGGTACAGTTGGGCCTGTGTTTTCTGTGGCTGCTGATCTATCTGATTTAACAAGTATCACTACCTTTTCCAAATACCTAGTTTGTACTCCTTGAGGATCTGCACTCACCCTCTTCCTTTTGGACATCTATTACGAAAGAACAACATTTGACTGGAAAAACATAGTGTGACGACACATGGAAGAGGTACAGAAAATGGATAGGTATGGCATATACTCATATATGATGCTTAAAGTAAGCAGATGGTGTAACAAAGTAGAAGTAATGCAAGAGGTCAGATGCAAAATATGTGCGACCAATACAACTTTGCAAAGTTAGAGCAAGCACCTTGATGGGTGAATAAGATAGGCCATCCTCCACCATGCCAAGTTTGTTAGCTAGTGGATCGTTCCACAATATTCCTCTCTTGCGCCCATTCTCATATTCATTTTGATAATTTTCAATATCTGACATGCATGAAAACATAAAAACAAGTGAGCTTTTCTTTGTAATGCAGAAGTGATTCTAATCCAATACTGCCTCCCTGTAAACCCCTTTGTGCTATCTCTGCAATTATTTAAAAGATGTCATGCATGCTATAATTTGTTATGTGCATTAATATAATGTGGCCTACTACTCAAAATATGAGAGCTCCAGAAGTGATGACACTTCGCAGATGATAGCTTCAACATATAGTAAAGAAGAACAAGTCGACCTAACCTGACAGATTCAAAATATACTAAGGGAGAACAACTCAACCTGACCAGTCGACCGCAAGAGAAGAGTATCATCTTAAAGAAGAGCAGAAGAGCAAGCAGATTGTAGATATTACAAGTCTTTCAATACAATGTCGGTTGGCCACCCATGATGAACCAGAGCGCACAGAGAAATACTATTCTTTCGGGTCTCTCCATCTGTGGCTCACATGCTTTTCGAAACTAAAGTAGGAACATTTAGCTAACCAATTAAACATCTCTCAGTTTTACTAATATCAACAATAATATCAAATATGAATTTGTACAACTAAGCTTGTTTAGCTCGATGGGTGGAGCAGTGCTATTACGACACGAACCACGTAGGCTGATTGTGGTCATCATAAAATGGGAAAACATAAGCATGATGAGTACATTGTTGACCGTGGTAGTGGGATGGCAGATCTGAAGCTGCAAACCGCGCAAAGGGTAGTTAGCAACCGATGTTTGCTTTGAAATAACAACTAAGATTTGGTATGGACAAGAAAGTACGGTCAACAAGTGACAAAGAAATGCAATTATGCTGTCTCTCTATATGTCGCGACATGCATTTGGAAACTCAAGTGGGACCTTTAGATAACCAATTAAATGTGTCGGTTAACTAATATCAGTATCATATCACAATCATATTTGAACAACTAAGCTTTCAAATTATGTGTGTTGTGTTGTTTAGCTTGAAGGGTGGAGTAATTCTAGTATGACAGAAAGCACCTACGCAGATCATAGTAGAGTAGATAAAAGGGGAAAACCCTAAGCATCAAGAAAAAATCAGGAAAGTGGAACTAGCTGGACCAGTGGGTGGCGCACATGCTTTTCGAAACGAATATAGGAACATTAGGTGACCAATTAAACATTCTCTGTTTTAGTGATATGAGCATCATATCAGATTCGCATTTCAACACGTAAGCTTTGGGTTGAGGTCTTGAGGAGCAGTGCTAGCACGACACGAAGCACCTACGATGATGGTAGTGAATATAAAGGGGGAAACCATAAGCTTTACGAGTATAGTGCCCGTGCCATGGCGGATCTGAAGGTGCAAACCGGACAAAGCTACTTCGCAACCAATGTTTGCTTTCAACTAGCCACTACAATTTGGTACGGACAAGAAAAGTACAGTAAACAAATTATGATCTATTTTTCGGGTGAGATCAATAACTTAAGCACATATGGAAGAGTACCACCTCTCTTGCGGCGTCGTGTAGGCCTATGCTGATACGTTGAGGGTGCTGCGGGTGCGATGGCTGTCGGCAGCGGGGAAGAAGACTTTAGATGGTAGACGGCCGGGTCGGGGGATATATCCTGTTGCCGTGGACGAGGCGGTCGTAGGAGCGGCAACGGCAAGGTGGACGACGGTGCCGATGAAGCGAGAGGAGGCGATGAAAGGATCCTGGTCCAGCGCCGTGGATGAGAGACGTCCATCTCTTGCAGTGGACGACGGGGTAGGGGTAGCGGCTCCGGCAAGGTGGTGGATGGGGTGGCGGACGGAGGAGACTGGCCGCAGTGTGGAGGTTGTCGTGCCGCCGACGGTGTATGAATGGGGAAATGGAGGGGAGGGGGGATCTCAAACTTTGGGACGCGCTTCTCTGAAATGGCGGATAGTTACGAACTTATCCCCCATTTAAAATTTCGGACATCGCGTCGGTTGGGGATAGGACGGTAATCTTGCATCTCCCAAATATTAGCCGATAACTATTTCGGGCGAGGAGAGGGTGTTTTGCCGCCCATGGTTGGCGCTCACGGTGTATGAACGGGGCTGACAGGTAGGGCGGTTGTGTCACGTCTAATGGAAGTTACACATCTGCCCCTATTTAAAATATTAGCCTACATCGATTTCGGATGAGGAGAGTTTGTTTTGCCGCCCACCGTGTATGAATGGGGAAATGGAGGAAGATACACATGTCTTTCGGACGAGCTTGAATCAAATGTGTTTTGCCGCCCACGTTTGGCGCCCACCGTGTCTGAATGGGCTCAGAGGCCGTCGTGTCATGTCTGATTGACGTTACTAGTCTACCCCTATCGACAGCAGTGTAAATCCAGTTGATAAGGATGTCAAGTGTCAGGGGTAGAGAGTAATTTCCATCTCGCAAACACTTGCTTCGTGCAGCCCACAAATTATAGTGGGTGTTTAGCCGCTTCATTCAAAACTTGGGAGAATTAGCATTCACGTTTGCCCTGGGACCTGGCAAACTAAATTCAAATCCAATTTGTATTCGATTACGAATATCCACAGATAATTATACATTTTGTTATTTATTTCTTCAAAACCACAACAAAGATTTATTCCACCTTTATATATGATTATGATTTAGAAATGTCGTGATCTTCAAATTCAGTAGGTTGGATAGACTCTGAGTCAAACCGTTATTTCATCCAATACAATATGCTCACACGAAAAACAGTTCACCTTATGTCAATCATACAAGTATTGAGGATTACCTCACCTAAAAAATTCGGATCATTACAACACATGGACAACATAGGGGGTCTTGCAACATAAGCCATCAGAGACATGACACAACATGCAAGTACAATAATTAATGACAATTTCAACCGGTATCTAAAGAAGAACGCGGGATTACCTTGGGCTTCAGATAGCAGAAACAGTAGGACCTCCTCCGTCTTCAAATGCAACATTCTTACTTCCTCCAATTCTTGGGTTGCTTGCATAATGCGTGCCGCTAATTCCGTAATTTCCAGCCTCAAGATAAAGATTACCTCATTCATGGCAGCCACACCATCTCTTTCTGCCTCTAGTAGAGCCTCAAGCACTATAACATCTGTGCTCAGACTGCTCTCCGGTGGTGTTGCCTCTGAACTGCTACCATCTGGTAACATGGATGGCGCACTGCTTCCACAAATAGATTCTAGGGTTGTACATTGTGTCCTAGTGTGAACGGCATCCTGAAAGGTTTCCGCTGGACATAAGTAAGAGATAGTTATCGTATGATCCAGGCAGTAAACTTACATGGTAAACGATGGACGAATTATTGCCGAGCATGGAAAACTATATTTAAATGGTTCGAAGCAGCATCAGCCGAAAAGAAATTAAAATGGTAAGATGAAACTAGGGATGTAAGTGGCAAATAAACGACATCTGCCAGTCCCATGTAGTTAGTTTTTGCTACCTCCCTAGTTCATTTTCCTCAAAAAACAAAAACTCTTTTGAACTATCATACCACTAGTGGACTTTAATCGGGATTAAACGGGACCCAGTTGACATCCCTAGTTGAAAGGGAGTGTACCACCGCTATATTTAAGTTGCCAAGGCATCTAAGCAGTTGAAATAATCTGAGAAAGCACTTAACAGTGTGGCCTCATATAAACTACGAAGACAGTCTTGTGATGAAGTTGAGAGGAAAAGTTAAGGACTCAAATGAAATAGGCATGCATTTCTTTACGATAGTACAACAGGCACTGCTGACATATTGGCCAACTCAGGTATAGCGTAACAACAAACAAGCATTCGAATCAAGCAATACAGCAAAGCAGACAACTGAACTATTTGTAATTCGGTAGGATTACACGTTGAGGGCACAAGCCAAGAAAGCAGCCCACTCGCATTACATTTCACATGTACTAAAACACACTGGCTTACCATATGTTGCTGTGAAGCCTAGCTGCTTTTGCAATGTTCTTTGAAGATATCGTCAGCATCCCGTGGTTGCAAATCTAGTTGTTGTAGTTTATTCTGCACCATCTATTTAGGTAAAATTAATTTTAATCGCATGCACTGGTCCGAATTGATAATCAATGGTTCATCTAAACTGCAATATATCTGCTTCCCTCTATTTTTATGCTTGTTCGAGGTGCCAACCCCCAAAGAACAAACATTTTGCTTGATGGGGTTGGCAGCTCCATAATTAATAGAAGCATCAAATTAGTCATGCAACTTGGGAAGATCAAGAACACACAAACAAGTAATGAAAAGAGGCTCGGAGCAGTGATGTAATAGCTAGCATCAGAAAATGCAGGGTAAAACAAATAAAAAGCAGCGGAACCACATGCTAGTTTGCTGATGAGTAATTAAGCATAGAGAACATTAAGCAGTCTGATGGAACCAACAGGTGGCATCAGAACAAAACAAAAGCATATTAACTATATGTGCACTGGTATGTAATTTAGCACATGTAACATGTTCACTGCCAGAAGTATGGCCCTACGGGTGCAAGCAGAATAACGCGTCTCATGAAAAACTGAATGATGCCTTGAATAAATTCAAAGGTGCGGTGCTTATGCTAGGAAAGTGAACGTAGGCGCTGACCGTTGGATAATAGTACCTGATTCTCGGCAGCGTATGGGTATGGTTGTCAGACTTGATAGCTAAGGATCGTCGATGGTGCTCGTGTTGCGGTTGAGTTTGGGCCGGCTGTCGCCATTGCTGAAGTGGCTCCAGTGCTACGGTTGCGGCGCCTGTAGACATACAAGAAAGCTCATCTGTGGTAAGTGAACAGTTGCACGATAAAGAGAAAAACAGAAGGAGTACAAATCGAAATAACCTGACGAGGTTGCAGCATCGGTAAAGCAGGGCCGGTGGAGTTGAATATGGCGTCCATGGAGCGGGCCCGGTGCAGTGGACGAAGGCTTCGGCAGGCACGTTGTACAGTGCTTTCGGTGAGGCGGATCTGTTGTGGCGGATGAGGGCTTGTATGAAGGGCCAACGAAGGGGCGGACGAGGGAGTCAGTGAAGGGCCTACGCGGTGGTGGACGAGGGCGCCGGTTAAGCAGATCCGGTGCAGTGGACCATGATGGCGGTCAAGGAGATATGGAGCGGTGGACAAGCCAGTCGCTGAAGCGGCTCCGGTGAAGTGGTGAGTTGGCAGTTGGGGGTTCTAAGGTGCAGAAGGTAGATATGGCAGGGTGTGAGGTCCACCGCTGCGGCGGAGGACTAGATTCGGCGGCTTGCCGTGGTTGGGGGGTCGGGGAGGGGAAGGGGAGGGGCTCTGGGGAAGAATGTTGGGGGCAAAGAGGGGAAAACAATGGAGTTACCAAAGATGCCCTTTTCCGTTCATGTGGCAGGGGTAAAACAGGAATATCGCAGGGCTAAACTTTCGTGCGCGTGATATTTCGATGTGAGCGGGAAGTTTGAAAGCTTCTGGCGCCTAAAATTATAAGTATTCTGCTCTCGTACGGTCGACTATGATATCATGGCCGACAATTTGTTTGTTTTGCACGCAAAAAAAATGTGCAAGTTTTGTAAATCAATGTCTCCAACTCGAAACTTAGATTGTCCATTCAATTCAAATATGGATCATTGAGCTACTACAAGAAAATACCATCATACTGTCCAATTCAAATGAAATTCCAAATGTGTTTATCCTAAATATGATGATAAAAGCAAAAATGTATATGTGTATGAATAAAGTGGATGATTATAAAGTTTGAACATGCCCGTATGTGTATATCTCTAGGTTTGATATATGAATTTGAAATCAGGAAATCCCGGCTTAAAAAATGTACCTCCATTTAGATGAATTACAAAAGCTAATGATGGAGTCGAATTCCAAGATTCCAATCTTAGGTTTGTAATTTTGGTACATCAAGGTATATCACGCATGTTCAAAAGTATCATTATCTCATAGTACAAACTGTGAAACAAATTGATCAACCATGAGTGCACAATATCTCAATTACGCTAAAGTCCCTCAAATATAGACACCTCACTCTTTATCTGAAGTCAACCCCCCACCACCACCACACACACACACACACACATAGAGAAGTCGTTCTCTCCCCCAAACACAAACACACGAGCACATTAACACCCCTCTCTCTTATAAAGTCCGGACCCCAACATAGGTCTCTATCACTTTGTCTCTCGGGCATGCACACATCTCTTCCTCACTCTCTAGGTCTCCCACTATCTCTCTTACCCAAGAACACGCACTATGTAGAGTGTATATTTCCCATACACACAAAACGTCGCCCCCAAACGTCTATCTCCCTAGTTATGTGGTTCTCGCGTACTCACCTCACACACCACCCCCACTGCAAACAAGCACACTTTGTCTCCTTGTGCACCACTCTCATCTTTCTATCTCTCCCACATGCGGACCCGCCCCAGCTCCTTCCCTGTATACATATATGTCGTGACTCTTTGCATAGCTCCCTAATGTATAATCGTTCTCGATTTCGCACATTGTTCTCTACACCATCTATTCTAGATCTCTCATGAAGTCCCTATCACACACACGATGACTCGCTTCCCTTGCGTCTCCGTTCATAGGCCAATTTCAGACAACATCAACATTGTCTCCCTATCTATACGCCATTTATGGACACAAACGACCCCTCTCGCCCCCTCTCTTCCTCTCTCTCTCTCTCACTCTCTCTCTCCGTTGCTAGCTCTCTCTTTCTGTCGCTCTCACACCCCTCTCCCACACACACACTCGATGTCTCTTCCAAATAGTCTGCTCCCCCCGCCCGCACCCGTGCTATCTCGCTACTACACATGTCACACCATTCCCCCTTCCCTTATACTAGGTTTACATCATCAGTGGTCTCTCTACTCCACATACACTCTCTCCCTCTCACACACAAACGCATGCACAAACACACACAGACACGCACAAACACCCATTTATCTGGATCCTCATCTCTCCCCATGTCCGCATGTGTATCTCACACACTCACTCTCTAATTATGTATATGTGTCTCCAGGTTACGCAACACAAAGCCCCATGTACATGTCTCTCTCTATCCTCCACACACATAGACACAAAGAATCTGTTATCATTGCCTCAGTCTCTAACATATCACACACACACACACACTGTCTCTCTCTCTCTCGCAAACACGCTCAACAAGGGTATCCCCGTGAATAACTTATCGTCTATTCATCAACAATCGTGGCAGTACGGCGAACACGAGACGTGAAAAAGAATAAATCTACACGTGCTTAGACCACCTAGTATGACTACTAGGACTAGAGCAAGCCAAAAAGCTGGCCGCCATCACCCCCTCCTTGTCGGCGACGAGAAAATCTTTGTTTTACACAGTCGAGAAGTCATTGTGCTAAGGCCCCACATGCCGAGGCATTGAATAGAATGTAGATGCTAGTTTACGGAAGCAAGTATCGATAATACATTCGTATCTCCATACTTATATTTCTTCTGTTATAAAAAACCGAGTTGGTGATGATGGTACGTGTGCCATCTTGCAATATAGACCGTTCGATCTATATCTGACCAATGGAAATTAAACTAAAAGATACCCGCACCCCTCTCCACATTTGCAGACAAGGCCTTCCCTCGTTCATCCTTATCTCCAACAAACCTCATTGTTGAGCAATTAAGAAAGGAAGCCTCTGGAACAAACTGGCCTGGTGGCCGCTGCCGGCGTCGTCAATCCCCATGCCTCCGCTCAGTCCGACCACCAACCACCACCACACCCCACTCCTCTTCACCTTATCTCATATTTCTCGAGATATCATTAGTTTTTACACATGGGATTACTCCCGCAAGGGTCAATCACAACAAGTGTTTTATAAAAAAATGCATCTTGATGTTCCGTGCAATGCACGGATCTTGCTAGTACTCCTACACAAGACTAAGTTGGTGATGCTGGTGTGTCTGTCATCCGTCGTTTCTGACCATTAGATATACATCTAACGATTGTGAGGTAAGCTGTTGCCTTTTCTCACCAACATCCCACTTATCTACCAATTTGCAGAAAACCCCATAATTAGTATCTTAAAACCAACCACATCCCTCCCTGACCTCACCAAAACATCCCAAGGAATATATTCTAATTGAAACATAATATATCTCTAGTGACATATGTATAACAAAATTAGAGTGTTTTGTACCAAGTTTGTGAATAAGTATTATTCTAATTATGATTCGTTGCAACGGACATGAACATTGCTAGTATTTCCAACCATGCATTTTTTTCCTAGTATTCCATAGTTTCGAGTTTTCCATCAAGATATTAGTCACTCATGGTTGATATTTACTTTCAATCATGTACACATATGCACTATGTAACTAGCCTTGCTTATTGGCTTCCAAAGCTTAACTCTCACTCCTACTTACAATATGTAGAGTATTTAACAAAAAACTACCACTTTCAACCAGCCCTAGGAAGAACCTATTGTACAAAAAATAGCAAAAACATACCCAAAATTTCTTAATCCACGCCAAAAACTACTACCTAGTACTCCTACCGATTAGGTACGTTTAAACCCATTTATGACAGGGTTGGCCCACACGTCCATGCTGATGAGGCAGCTTAAACCAACACATTCACTACTAGGAAAAGGGCTATAGATAGGACTGATTGTAATGGCGCACCAGGTAGACAGTGCGCCACTACTATATACTAATGGCGCACTAGCTTCAGGTGCGCCATTAGTGTGGAAGACACTAATGGCGCACCAGTCTCACGGTGCGCCACTACTATTGATTTTTTCCCATTTTTTCATACAAACTAATGGCGCATGGTGACAAAGTGCGCCATTACTAGTTAGAACTAGTAATGGCGCACGGCCAAGACAGTGCGCCATCAGTATATTTTTTTTACTTTTTTTGCAAACCTACTAATGGCGCACTGTGATACCGTGCGCCATTAGTATACATATGTTTTTTTTACTTTTCTGCAAAAAGTACTAATGGCGCACCACCTGCAGGTGCGCCATTAGTAACCAGGGTTACTAATGGCGCATTATGTGGTGGTGCGCCATTAGTAACCTGGGACCAACAAGATATTTTGGACAGCCCACCTACCCACTCACTTTCCCCACTTCATTCTCTCCACCTCCTCCTCCAAGCTTGTCTCGGCTGCCTCCTCCTCCTCACCTCATTTCCACCATAAATTCATCAAAATTAAGTGGTGAAATTACCTTTTTTTGATAGGTAAGTAAGGGGAAAGCTATCTTCATGATGTAGATCTACTTTTTTTCTCCCTAGCTCGCTCCAACAACGTGCACATGCACTTTTTGTGGCCTAGCTAGACCTACGTATGTTTGTGGTGTTGCATGTGTTTGTGGTGTTGCATATATGTTTGTGTTTGAAGGTACCGGTATTTGAAATGCGATAGTTGCCAATATTTTGCCGGAATGTTTTGATTCATTTCCGTTTCGGCGAGAATTTTGGCACTATGCATTCTTTTTGGTCCTATTTTTAGGGAAGGTCATGCCAAATTTTTTCTTGGTTCCAAAATATCGTTTTGCTCTACCCCGCAGGCGACCATGGTCCGCACGATGACTGAAGGCATCATGAATAGGTTTTTGAGCTCCACGAAGGCCGAGATGCTTCAAAAGAACGAGACGGAGATAAGATGTCCGTGTCGAAGATGCAAGCTGAAGAGCCTTATTGCGGACCCGGATTCCGGGCAGGTGCGAGACCACCTGCTCTTGCGTGGTTTCATGGATGGCTATCGGTGGCAAGGTGATGAAGATGACTATGAAGTCGTCCATGGGGGCCGGGCAAGAAATGAGGAAGGGCAACAAGACAAGTACCACCGCGGCGAGGGCGGGCGAGAAGACGAAGAATCTCCAGGACATGATCACGACGGTGATGCTGTACACAGTCATCATGTAGAAGATGTCATAAATGATGATGGGGAAGATCAAGACGAAGGGCATGATCATGAAGATGAAGATGCCGGAGCAGACGACGATGGAGGCTGGGGGCAGGACCCTCATATTCAAGAGCTGCTTCTCAAGCAGACGGATAACGCAAGAGCTGCCGCCCGAGAGAAAGCCAAGCTGGATCAACTGGAGATAGACGCGGTTACTCCATTGTATGAAGGATGCAGGCCCGAGGATACCCGCCTGAAAGTAACGCTCATGGCTCTGGAGATGAAGGTAAAACACAAAATGACCGACGCATGCTTCGACGAGAACATGTCATTCTGGCACGAACGTCTTCCCAAGGGGAACAAGTGCCCGACTAGTTTCGAGGAGGCGAAGAAAATCGTGTGTCCTCTGGATTTACCGCACGTGAAATACCATGTGTGCATGAACAATTGTATCATTTATCAGGACGAGCACACGGAGTCTACCATATGTCCGGTGTGCGGCGTCACTCGATACAAGAAGAGGAAGAAAGCTCCTCGAAAATCGATGTGGTACTTTCCGATCACTCCTCGTCTGCAGCGGTATTTCGCGGACCCTAAGGTATCAAAGCTCCTGCGTTGGCACGCGGATAGGGAGGAGAAGAAGCGGGAAGATGATGGAAATGATCCGGAGATAAATAAAAAAGACAAGATGCTGAGCCACCCTAAGGATGCGAGCTAGTGGCAAGCGTTGAACTTCGAAGACCCAGAATTTGGGAAGGATCCAAGGAACATCGTGCTGGGCGCGAGCACCGATGGAGTCAATCTGTTTGGCAGCCAGAGAAGCACACATAGCACCTGACCTATGTTTGTGTGGATGTACAACCTTCCCCCCTGGTTGTGCATGAAGAGGAAGTACATTCACATGAGTATGCTAATTGAAGGGCCGAAAAAACCAGGGAACGCCATCAATCTGTATCTCGGGCTGCTGAAGGAGGAGCTAGACACGCTGTGGAAAATGCCAGCCAATATGTGGGACGCCGCAGAGAGAGAATATTTCCCTATGAGAGCCGCACTGCTCACAACGGTGCACAACTATCTCGGTTACGGATATCTCGCGGGGCAGGTAGTCCACGTATTTTCTGGATGCGTAAGGTGCATGGATGACACAACGTATCGCCAGCTAGATAGAGATCCCGGGTCTTCGAAAACCGTGTTCATGGGACATCGAAGGTGGCTTCGCGACGACGACCCGTGGAGGAAACGCAAGGATCTGTTCGATGGTGAAACCGAACCCCGAAAACGCCCGTGTACGAGGAGCGGCGAGGAAATAGACGAGCTGTTGAAAAATTGGAAAGACTACCCACTGCCGGGAAAGAAGCAAAAGGCGCCAGAGCCAGGAAAGAAGCGAAAGGCGCCAGAGCCGCTGCTGAAGGTATGGAAAACGAGGCCTGTTTTCTGGGACTTGCCGTACTGGAAGATCCACCGTGTGCCTCACAACCTTGATGTCATGCATATCACGAAGAACGTGTGCGAGAGTCTGCTTGGTACCCTGCTCAACATGCCAGAGAGGACCAAAGATGGGCCGAAAGCAAGGGCAGACTTGAAATCAATGGGCATCAGGCAGGAGCTTCACGCTAATGATGATGATGATGATGATGGTGATGATGATGATGATGATGATGAGGCGAAGCAGGACACAGAAAGTCATCGCAAAGGCAAAAAGGCCAAGAAGACTAGAAATGACTACCCTCCCGCGTGCTTCACTCTAAGTCAGGAGGAGATCGAGCAGTTTTTCACCTGCCTCCTAGGAGTAAAACTTCCTTACGATTACGCGGGGAAGATAAGCAGATACCTAGACCCAGCGAAGCAGAAGTTCAGCGGGATGAAGTCTCACGACTGTCTCGTGCTGATGACGCATATACTTCCAGTTGCAATCCGTGGGATCATGGACGTGCACGTCCGTGAAACGCTATTTGGCCTATGCAACTTTTTCGATTTCATCTCTCGGAAGTCGATTGGCGTGAGGCAACTCAGAAGACTATAGGAAGAGATCGTGGTGATACTATGCGAGCTTGAGATGTACTTACCGCCCGCATTCTTCGACGTTATGGTGCATCTACTGGTCCATATCGTGGAGGATATCATCCAACTCGGGCTGATGTTCCTGCACAACATGATGCCGTTTGAAAGGATGAATGGTGTCATCAAAGGATACGTTCGCAACATGTCACGTCCAGAGGGAAGTATAGCCAGGGGCTTTCTGACCGAAGAGTGCATCTCCTACTACATGAATTATCTAGGCATCGGGAACCCCGTTGGTCTGCCCGTCAACAGGCACCTCGACAGGCTCGCTGGATGGGGTCACCGTGAGGGTCGCCGCGAAATGCATGTCGACTTCGAGGGTCGACTAGCCGATTTGAAAGAGCAAACCTAGTCACGCTACAACACATAGACGTGGTCGATCCTTGGGTGGTAGAGCACAAAACCTTTATTGAGAAGACATACAATGACCGAGGCCAACAGAGGACGGACGGAGATATACTCAAAGAGCACAACTCATGTTTCACGCGTTGGTTCAAGCAGAAGCTTCTATCGTACCCTTTACATCAAGATTCTTTCGCGGAAGAACAACTCATATTCGCCTTGTCACAGGGCGCCGAGCACAACCTGATGACCTATGAGGCGTACGATATCAATGGCTACACATTCTACACTGAGGACAAGGACATGAAGAGCGATGGTTATCAGAACTCCGGGGTAACGATGGAATCCTACACCGGTAAGGACAAGGACAGATACTACGGAAGGATCGAGGAGATCTGGGAGCTGAGCTACGCTGGAGAGAAGGTGCCGATGTTCCATGTCAGATGGGCCAAGAGCGTCCTAAAAGAAGACCGATATTTCACCACCATGGTTATACCCGAAGCCAAATCCAAGACCGTGGGCGCAAACGTCACCGCGAAAAATGAGCCATGGGTACTGGCTTCCCAAGTGGACCAATGCTTCTTCATTACCGACCCGTCAAAGCCCAGTCGTGTTGTCGTGAGGAGAGGCAAAAGGAAGGTCATCGGAATGGATGGAGTAGCCAATGAGCAAGACTTTGACAAGTACGGCGACCCGAAGATCGAACATGACGACGACGATGAAGTAGCAGCACACACCACAAGAAGAAGCAGGACCACCCTACCTAAAGGACGTCCGTTCCACAGAAGAACTCCATTTGCGAAAAAGAAGGACAAGAAGATTGTGAACAGATAGCTAGCTAAGATCGATTGTATTTAAATCGTAGTCTTCATTTCTCGATTGTATTTCATGGGCACTTTTTGATATCATGAATATTTTTAAATTTCATGGGCACGTTTTGAATTCATGAGGACACTTGATCTCGATCCCCCTCCATCTCGATCTTGATTCCCCCTCCATCTCGATCTCGATCCCCGCACCCTCCCCCGCTCCACCGCCGCCGCCGATGATATTTTCAAGTAACAAATTTGAACATATTTTTTAAAAAATTATTACTGTTTTTATAAAAAAATATTACTGTTATGATTTAAACAAGTTTGAACATATTTAAACACAAATAAATATAAAAAACAGCATTTAAAGTGCATAAAAAAATATTGGGGAGCCTGGAATCAAACCCAGGACCTCTTGGTGTGTGTGCTGCGTGTTGACCAGTCGGGCTAGTGGGTGGGTTCTGTTGTAGATAGGGTTAGGTGGTAGATAGGGCTAGTGGCCTAGATTAGAACAAAATTCTAATGGCGCACCGAGAGCTGGTGCGCCATTAGAATAGTCGTACTTATGGCGCACGAGATGGTGGTGCGCCATTACAAAGTTTCCCCCCACATTAAATCCCCAATCTCTCTAATCTCTCCCGCTGCCCCCCCCATGTTCGCCGTCCCCCTCGCCGCCCCCCTCGCCTCCTTCGCCGTCCCCGAGCCGAGCGCTGCCTCTCTCGTCGTCCCCGAGCCGAGCACCGTCATCCCTCCACCCGCGCCCACGCCCTCGCCGCCCCCTCCCCCCGCGGCCCCGCCTGCGTCAACCTCCCTCCTGAGCGCGACAGCTAGGGTTCCTAGCCGCCGCCACCGCTGCCGGCCCGCCGCTGCGGCGCGCCTAGCCGGCCGAACCCTTCGCTACCCCGCCTCCACCGCCTCCTCCTCGACGCGCCTCCTCCTTAACGCGCCACCTCCTCGACGCGCCTCCTCCTCCTCGACGCGCCACCTCCTCGACGCACCTCCTCCTCCTCGACGCGCCGCCTCCTTGACGCGCCGCCGCCCGCTGCCGCCTCGACACCGGCGTCCTCCTACGGCAGCCTGCCGTTATCCCACAGGTGATTCCTCACCTCTCCCCCCTTCCCCTCCTTCCCCCTACAGCAGCCTGAATAAAATGTACCACTCCCTCGTATCTGAGAAGTAGGTGATGAAGCTTTTTGCTTAGGCATGCTTCTGTTTTCTGAGTGTGTAGATTGCCATGTTTCCCCCAAAAAAGGGTTTAGTGTTCTTCAGTGTTGTTGCTACAGTTAACTGAAAATGTTCAGTGTTCCAATACTGTAGAGAAACTATAGTGCCTGTTATTCAGTTATAACTCCTTCACTGAAACTGTAGTGTTTGCTGTTATTGTTGCTGTATGAATTCCAACCAGGTCAATTTGCAGAGTATAGGGATAGCGTAGAAGACAAGTAGCATAATAGCATAGAACACAACCAGGTCAATTTGTTGTATATAGCCAAGACAAGTAGCATCTGTCCTTAAGCATAGTATAAGGATAGCATAGAAGAAATAGACAGGGTAGCACCCAACTGAACATCTGCTTCTGCAAAACACTGCACTCCACTTACACATGGTATTTTTCTGCAAATAGGACACCACACCCACAAGCACATGGGCTAGTATCATTAGAAGTGCTGTTGTAAGTATATATAACAGCAGTAACTTGTAACAACAAGTATAAGTAGCTATTACCCAAAGGTCAGCCAGACCAATGGGAATAGACAGAATTAAGTAACCAACTCCAGGAACTAGAGTAGCATATTCAGTTTTGTATACCAGCAGGTCAATGGCCAGCAGTATCTCTGTAGATTGCATATACAGATTTCTTGAACAGTGCTATTAATTACAAATAGAGCAATGTTGAAAATGAAACAAAAGGAATTGGAAAACCAGAAAGATAGGCATTCTGTTGTAAGTAAGCTAAGATAAAAAAGTGTTTACTTTAAGTAATTATTTACAACAAGCATTGTGTAGGAAAATGTCATGCAGGCTGTAACTTGAACTTGAAGAACTCCTTAGATAGTTTTTAGTCTCCTTATACAAAACAAGCTGAAGTTTGAAACCTAATTCTCCTAAGCAGACACAGGAAAATTGCAGATAAGTAGACACTGAAAATTGCAGCCATGTCAAAGTGTCATTTCATTTGGGAGCAGTAACTATAAGAAAAGGAAGTGAGTTGAATTGCAAAAAAAATGGAAGGTGAAATGAAAAGAACATTGCTCTATGTGAAAACTGTATGTGCAATCTACAAATATGAAAAACTATATGTGCTGTCATAGGTGTTGTGCTGTCAAAACTATATGTGCAATCTCCAAAACTATAGGTGTTGTATTGTGTGATTCTTAATGCTGAGAACTTTAGCTTTTTCAACTTGTTGGACTATATGTTCATTGGTACTACTTGTGATGCTGCTTCTGTACTACTTGGGAATTTTTTCAACTTGATTAACTTCCGTTCTGGCCCTTGAGTTTGCCGGAATGTTGATTAACTTCCGTTCCGGCAAATTCGGGTACTCCATATGTCCTATTTTCAGCAAAGGTCATGCTGAAATTTTCCGTGAATTTTAGCATGATTTTGCTAAAAATAGGACATATGGGGTACTTGCGACTAATGCATGGGCCGGGGTATCTTAGTACTTAATTAAGTAGGATCAACTACCCCTTTATTCTTGCTGCATTAAACCATAGGTGGCAATAGAGCCAAGTGATTAGGCCCAACTTAGAATTCTCCTTAGCATCGATAAACCCTAGATGATAAACCCAACATAGGTGGCAATAGAGCCAAGTGATTAGTGCCAAGTGATTATGCCCAACCTAGGGTGCCTCGGCATCGATAAACCCTAAATGATGAAAACATAACTTGGCTGCCCCGGATGCCTCGGTGTCGATGAGAACCTAAATGATGTACGCTTAGGCTTTTAGGGTGCCTCGGCGTCGACAAACCCTAAATGTTGAAAGCTTAGGCTTTTAGGGTGCCTCGGTGTCGACAAACCCTAAATGATGAGACCATGATCTTGTTCCTTGACAATAACCAACTTTTTGACCAAACTTTTTTCCTATTTAGAGCGAAACATGGCCCACAACGATGAGGCCGGTGGTTCGGGCGGCAAGCAATTTTGGGAGCTGTCCCAGGAGATGGAGGAACAACCTCACCGCTATGAGGAGTGAGGACGCCGTGGAAGACACCGATCCTGATTACACAACCCCTAGTGGCGTCGGGGATGACACCACTAATGGTGCCACCGAAGAAGCAAAGGAAGGACCGGCATCCGAATGCGCTCTGCACCGTCAAGGAGGAATTCACTCAAGTGGACTCCGACGGGAATCCAATGGAGCCCAAACATATAGTCAAGGGGTACTCGGTTCAGCTCGGGTGCATTCTCCGGAGCACCGTCTCGATCAACACCGAGAACCTTAGGCATAAGGACCGAGGGAATTTGCGCAACCTCCTCTTCACGAAGCTGCATGAACGATACAAGTTCCCCGCCGAATTTGGAAACACACGCCTCTCAGGTAATAAAGTGAATAGTGTCGCCCTCATGAAGATGAGCACGGCCCTGTCTACTTGGAGAAGCGCGGTGAAGAAAATGATTGATAAAGGTGATAGTTATGAGAAGATTAAGGTGAAATATCCTTTGATGAGCGAAGATGAGTACAAGGAGTTCGAGATCAAGTGCTCGAGCAGTGCAACCTCCAAATCAAGTCAGTGGGGGAATGAAATGCGGGAGTTGAACTTAGGGGAACACAAACTCGGTCCCGGCGGTTACAGAGCAGACCGAGCAAGGCCTACCGAGCCTATATGGGACAAGGAGGACGCGGAGCGTGCCGAGCAAGGCCTACTGCCCCGCTTCGAGAAATATAGCGGTAACAAGCAGACCAGGAACTATGTCAGGGCCCGGTACAAGGAGGACCCAATAACAAAGGAGCTTACCACGGATCCGAAGACCAAGGCGCTTGAGCTTGTTCTGGTAAGGAATACACCCCCGTGTAATTAGCTCCATATGGTTGCACTCTAATTAATCCCCAATATTTCTAAATGGTTCACGTTCCTTTCGCAGGACACTGAAAGCAGTAGCGCGGGGGCGTCTCAGAGCTCCCCTTTCGACACCCCTTTAAATAGGGCGTTGAACATAATGAAAAACAAGGATAAGCTCACTAAGCCGACGTCAGCTGGTCGTGTGGCCGGCAAAGGCTTGTCCACAAAATGGGGGTCATACTATACCGCTGGTGTGCGGAAGGAGAAAAAGACCAGCTCGGAAAGCCAGACGCGCGAGGTTGAAGCACTCAAGGCACAAGTGGCGCGGATTCCGGAGCTTGTCCAAGAGCAAGTGGAACAACAGCTGGGAACGAAGCTCAACGCCATGGTGCCTACGTTGATTCATGGGCTGACGACGTGGATTGCGGGCGGCCAACAGGGGCCTCCCCCGGTTCCCAGCTTCACGGCCAGCAACTCGCACAGCGCGCAGGCGGCGCCATTGGTGTCTCTGGCGGTGCCATTGGTGTCTTCGGCGGCGGCGCCATTGGTGTCTCCGGCGGAGGCGGTATTCGTGTCTCCGGCGCCGGCATGGGCATTGGAGCTTAATGCACCCGGGTGTACGCCGGCCGGCACCTCGCCAGCAAGCGCCCCCTCCGTCAGTTGCACGCCCGCCGTTGGCGGTGCCTCGACATTAGCCGAGCTCGACGGCATCACGGTAACTAAGCCTCTCGGCCGATGACTTCATCTCCTTGCCTTTGACTGGGCATCCCTGACGCCCTGTACATGTTTTTGCGGGGCACCGCCGACGTTCCTTGCACTCTTCTGCACATCGTGGGCGCCGAGTTGGTCGATGTCGCCAAGGGCAGAATCGTTCAACCGGGCAACCCCATGTTCCACGGTAATCCGATGCCACCCACAATGTATAGGGTTGAAGTGGTTCGGGTGCTGCCAGGCTGCGACGAGCTGTTACCTCCGGTTCGACCCGCTAGGGCCGACGAAGATGAGATGACCCTCAGCGCCTGCATAAACTGGCCCCTGCTTTGGCCGAAGAGCCATATTCGTTTGGGGGCGGGGGACACCACCCCACAGACAAGACCGCCAGTCGTGCCGGCGCCAAGCCATGGCAAGAACGCCGCAACGCTACCGGACCTGCCAGACATCCCTATGTCAGACATCCCTATGGCACAGGATCCGGACAGCCCTATGGCACAGGATCCGGACGACGACGACAACGACGATGGTACATTTACCAAAGTCGATAAGTACTTTGCCGAACATGGGTACGCTGACGAGTTCTGCGAGCCTCTTTCTCAAGAACCCAACCAAGACAACCGCAATCTAGCTGGTACGGCGGAGAAATCCAATTGCAATAGGCGTCGTCTAGTGTTCAGTTCTCAGGACACGCCTCCAGCTCCCGCCTTCACCGAGCCTCAGATAGCTGAGGTGCGAAATATTATCATCCCCAACACGCTCAAGAAGGCGGTCTGTGAGAAGAACTCGGTCCCATTACAGGAGATCAAGAAGAAGGGATGGAAACGAAAGACTAACAAGGGCGCCGGTGCGAGCCAGCCAGCACCGAGTACGATCAGTGCTCAGGACGGGCCACCTTCACCTAAGGATATCTCGAGGAGGGTGCATGTGGCGAGTAGGGCGATGCTACCGCCAAATATGCTGAATGCTGCAACCGGTGCTATGCGGAGTCTGCACGACAGTGTTCTTTCTTTGGAGAAGCGGCGTCTCAGAGAGAAGGATGTGGCATACCCGGTTTTCGTGGCCAAGGTGCCAGAGGGCAAGGGCTTTGTGGATGGCGACATCGGGGGTACGATCGTCCTGTGGTTTGATGACATCTTTGCTATGTTTAACCTTCATCCGCTGCACTACACCTTCGTTCGGCTGTTTTCGCTGAGTATGGAGATGCGGATCATTAGAGACAAGACCCCAGACATCGTGATAGTCGACCCCTTCTACATGTGTGCCAAGCACTTGAGCAGCGTTGGGGACCGCCAAGTTGCGAGTTCACACCTCGAAGGCATCATTCTGGCACCCAGATAAGGATAACTTCCTTGTGGCTTACTTTCCCGAGTAAGTCATCCCTTAACCGCCTCGTAACATATGATTTCTTAGATTTCGATCGTTCTTTTTTTCTAACATTCCGTGTTCTGTGCAGTGACACACATTGCACACTCATCCTCTTAAGCCCGAAATATTCCATGGCCACGTATTTCGACCCGAACCATAAATCCAAGATAGACTACACAAATGTCAAGAAAGTTCTTGATGATGTTCTCCCCGGCTACGCCAAATCTGGAGGCACCATCACCAGGACTGTTCGTAAGTACGGCAAGCACATGTTCTCACACAATACGAAGTTCTGCTGCGTCAAGCAGCCGCCTAGCGGTCAGAAGGATGCCTACTATGCCCTCCATCACATGCGGGCGATCTTAAGGGACCATCATCAACTTCTGCTACCAGATAATCTCAAAGATTGGGCCGCGAACTTGTCGGCAATCCAGGACACGGACCTCAGACAGGAATTCTTTTGCATCCAGTCGGACTTTGCAGACATCATCCATCAAGATGTCCTTCATACGTCGGGGCAGTTCTTCCTCAGATATCAACCGTCCAACAATGAGATAGATGGAATGCTACAAATGCAGGGTGACAACGACCGCGATTTCATGACCATTGCGACAGACGGCGGCTTCATCCACGCTCCTGTCCGATGAGTCGAGTCGAAAGTAGTGATGTGTAGTTCTGAAACATTGATTGGCTCGTGTTGTAATTAAACTTTAATGAATTCTTATGTCTCTTTGGTTTGGACAGTCGTTCAACTTAGATGTAATCGATGCTATTTATTAGTAGGACCATGAATCGTGCTATTAATGTCTTGCTTTTCTCTTCCGATCCTTTTGTTGCATACTTACATATTGCTTATGTATTGTCTGTTGTTTGGCTTATGCATAGAGATGCCGTCATATGTCGTGTAGAAGGGTAAGGTTCCCGGAGTCTACGACGACTGGGAGGAGTGTCGGAGACAGGTTCACCGTTTCAGCGGTAACAGTTACAAAGGGTACACCACTAGGGCGGAGGCCGAATCTAGATACGCCCGCTATCTAGCGGGAGAGAGGAGGGAGCGTTGGAGGAACCGGATGAAGACCAGTTTGATCGCGATGATGCTCATCGTGATGACCACAACTCTCTTCTATGTGATGGTAGTTTAAATGGTCGATATCGACTTGTAATGTGAAGACAAACTAGATACTCGCGGTCTCGAGACTTGTAATGTTCTATCTTTGTTCGGTCTTTTGAATTCAGAGACTAATATGATGATTTGTATTCGGAGACTAATCTTCTATTGTATTCGATGAATCTGCTGTTGCTATGTGGCGTTGTCTAAATTTTGTCCAATAATATATTTTGTAACCTATGAAAATATCAGAAAAGAAAAAAAAAATCCCTAATATTCATACTAGTGGCGCACCACGCAAGACACTAATGGCGCACTGTGATAATCACACTAATGGCGCATCAGCCACTGGTGCGCCATTAGTATGCCAAAGCACATGGGTACATATGGCCCCCTGGAAAGAATTCTAATGGCGCACTATGGGCAATACTAATGGCGCACTACATGGTGTGCCATTAGAACACCAGATACTAATGGCGCACCAGAGGTGCGCCATTAGAATTTAATTCTAATGGCGTGATGCTAGTGGCGCACCAGTAGTGCGCCATTAGAAGGCAAAACTGGTGCGCCACTAGCATGCCTTTTCCTAGTAGTGTTTGTTTGACCGTTGACACGAGGGACCCACACCTGACCTTCTATCCTGTTATTCCCCCTCAAATCATTATTTTTCCTGAACATTACCTCAAACAGTACTGATGCGTGTTCATCGGTGGTGTCGGTGATGAGCGAGTTGGCCGCCGCTCCGCCGGACAGGTCGGACGCCGCGCTGGCCTCCGCAAGGGTTGGCAGGCTGGCCCGAGCGTGACTCACGAGCGAGCAAGCTGCCGCGCTAGCCTTCGCTCAAGCCAGATGGCTGGCCTTAGCGCGGTGCGCGCGAGCAAGCTGCCGCACTACTGTGCCAATCTAGCTAGCAAACCTTGCAGACAAGCAGCTGGACGGAGCTATCTTGGCTAGCTAGCGGCCGCGAGCGACGGACGGAGCTGGCATCCGGGCTACCGCAACATGGGCTCCGCACCGCCGGTGGTTTTGACCTTGCCTTCTGCCGGCGGCGGTAGCTACGTCCCATGGCCGAGGATGACTAGGTGGACGGGCCGGAGGTAGGAGGTCACTCGAGGATTTTTGTTCGTAAGAGCATGTACAGTGGTTGATAAGGTAGTCTTATCTTAAGTCTGCCACGTATGCAAGTGGTAGTAGTTTCTTGGCATTTTAGCGGTTTCTTGCATTATTAGGGGTTTCTTGTAAGGAACAATGTACGTACTACTAGCGACAAAAGGCGATTCTAGGTTGCATTGTACTCCAACGAGTACTACTAGTGGTCGCGGGAGTGTCTACCTCGTTTTGTGGGTTCGATCCCGGCCGAACACACGGCGGCCTTTTAAAAAAATAGTACTACTACACTTTGCTGTGAGCCAATATTTTACACGGGTAGTTTGAGTTTTGAAGTTAAACGGACGTGTGGCCCCACAATCTGGGTGCACTGGACAGCCTAGCCACGTGAACGGGTTTTCCTTCCCAGCATCCCATGGCTCGCGTGCTCGCCCTAGCCGCACCTCGCTTGCAGCTTCCTCATCAGCTAGTAGCATATTTAAACTAGCACCTCCCAATTAAGCCCGAGGAGCCGGAAAAGCCTGGCGGGGCATTGGGAACTATGCAATATGGCTCTGTACGTAAAGTGCTCTACTACTACTCTGTAGCTTGTGGCGTTGCACGCATGGAATTCACTCCATTATCGGCTCTACTATAAAAGAAATTCCTCTTGACGTGTTTTTTTTGAAACGGAGGCAAAAGCTTTGCTTCATCTCATTCATAAAGAAGGAACTACTAACAAAGTTCGATGAGATCCATTACACCTCCACAAATGGAAGCGGAAAGCCTAGTCTCGCTGTATCAAATAACTCGAATGTTCTGCCCCCGCAGTAACCGTCGCTGATAAACAGGCTGCTAGTGTGTGCATGAGAGGAGCGACTGAGTAGGCCAGCTACGTGAGAGGAGCGGCTGAATAGAGCACCGAGAGTACCCACTAGGCCACTACGCAGGTGTACTTCCCCTGCATTGATAGTTCTGTGTCACCCTATGTTATAGCTATTACATGAGGAATCGCATCCAGCATAATTATCCATCACTGATCCATTGCCTACGAGATTTTCATATATTGTTCTTCGCTTATTTACTTTTCTGTTGCTACTATTACAACTACTACAAAAACCCAAAAACATTTATCTTTACTTCTGCTACCGTTACCTTTATTATCATACCACTTTTGCTACTAAACACTTTGCTGCAGATACTAAGTTATCCAGGTGTGGTTGAATTGACAACTCAGCTGCTAATACTCAAGAATATTCTTTGGCTCTCCTTGTGTCAAATCAATAAATTTGGGTTTAATACTTTACCCTCGAAAGTTGTTGCGATCCCCTACACTTGTGGGTTATCAAGACTAATTTCTGGCGCCGTTGCCGGGGAGCATAGCTCTATTCTTTGAGTCACTTGGGATTTATATCTATTGATCACTATGAAGAACTTGAAAGACGACAGAACCAAGATTTTGCCCTCAACTACGAGGGGAGGTGAGGAACTGCCATCTAGCTCTACACTAGATTCTCCTTCTGTTATTAGCAAGCTTGCGACACCTAAACCTACTACTGCTATGAATTCTGATATGTCGCATGTTATTGATGATGCCACTTCTGCTATGCATGATGAAACTACTTCTGTGCGTGATACTACTTTGCCATTAGGTGAATTTCTTGATGAACAACTTGCTAGAGTTAGGGGGAATGAAATAATTGAAGATGCTATTATTGATGATAGTGATGATGAAAATTATCCTAATGATTATGTATTTCCTGTTGTTCCTGAGGGTTATGTTATGAATGAAGAAGCTGCTAGGGAAATCTTTGCTTGTAGTGATAGATATGAACTTAAGAAATTATTAGCTAAATAGAAGCAGCAGTCTCTTAATGCTAGAATGAAACCTGACCCTCCTTTTGCTACTTCACCTATCTGTGTTACTGATAAGGATTATGAGTTCTCTGTTGATCCTGGGATTATTACTTTAGTTGAATCTGATCCTTTTTATGGCCTTGAATCTAAAACTGTTGTGGCACATCTTACCAAGTTGAATGATATAGCTACCCTGTTCACTAATGATGAGAAGTCTCGCTATTTTTATATCCTTAAGATATTTCCGTTCTTGTTAAAGGGTGATGCTAAGACTTGGTATAATTCTCTTGCTCCTGGTTGTGTGTGTAGTCCCCAGGATATGAATTATTACTTCTCTGCTAAATATTTCCCAGCTCATAAGAAACACGCTGCCTTGCGGGAAATATATAATTTTGTGCAAATCAAAGAAGAGAGTCTCCCACAAGCTTGGGGGAGGCTTCTCCGGTAACCTAATGCTTTGCCTGATCATCCTCTCAAGAAAAATGAAATACTTGATATCTTTTATAATGGACTAACTGATGCTTCGAAGGACTACTTGGATAGTTGTGCTGGTTGTGTTTTCAAGGAAAGAACAGTCGATGAAGCTGAAATACTATTGAATAATATGTTGACTAATGAAAATAATTGGACTCTTCCTGAGCCAATTCTTGAAGCAATTCCTGAACCAATTGAGACAACTCCTGAGCCTACTCCTAAACCCACTCCGAAGAAGAGAGGTGTTTTATTTCTCAGTCCCGAAGATATGCAAGAGGCAAATAAATCAATGAAAGAAAAAGGTATTAAAGCTAAAGATGTTAAGAATTTACCTCGTATTGAAGAAATACATGGTCTTAATATACCGCCTGTTGAAGAACCACATTGTCTTGATAACCCGACACAGGTAGTAAAGGTAAATTCTCTCTATAGATATGATAAAGTTGAAATCCCCCCTACTAAATTTCATAGCCCATGCTTAGATGAATTTGATGATTTTATGGCTAGACAAAAAAGTTTTAATGCTTATGTTGGTAGAGAGTTGAAGAATAATGCGTTCGAGATAGGACGCGTAAGCGATAATATGGATAGAGTTAAAGGTGAACTTAAACTCATTAGCAAATATACTTCTATGGTTGCTACTCAAGCTGAGCAAGTACTTAAAGCTCAAAATGATTTGCTTGATGAATTAAATAATAAAAATGATTTTGCTATTAGAGTGGCTACTAGAACTGGTAGAATGACTCAGGGACCTTTGTATCCTGAAGGCCACCCTAAGAGAATCGAGCAAGATTCTCAGAGAAATAATTTAGAGGCACCTAGTTCTTCTAAAAAGAAGAAAAAGAAAAACGATAGGACTTTGCATGCTTCTAGTGAACCTACTGTAGACACACCTGAGAATCCCAATGATATTCTATCTCTGATGCTGAAACACAATCAGGTGATGAACATGAACCTAGTGATAATGTTAATGATAATGTTCATGTTGATGCTTAGCCTAGCAAAAACTATGATGTAGAGATTGAACCTGCTGTTGATCTTGATAACCCACAATCAAAGAATCAACGTTATGATAAGAGAGATTTTGTTGCTAGGAAGAACGGTAGAGAAAGAGAACCATGGGTTCAGAAACCCATGCCCTTTCCTCCTAAACCATCCAAGACAAAGGATGATGAGGATTTTGAGTGCTTTGCTGAAATGATTAGACCTATTTTCTTATGTATGCGCTTAACTGATATGCTGAAAGTGGATCCTTATGCTAAGTATATGAAGGATATCATCACAAATCAAAGAAAGATATCAGAAGCTGAAATTTCCACCATGCTTGCTAATTACACTTTTAAGGGTGGAATACCAAAGAAACTTGGAGATCCGGGGGTACCAACTATACCATGCTCCATTAAAAGAAATTATGTTAGAACTGCTTTATTTGATCTTGGAGCCGGTGTTAGTGTTATGCCTCTCTCTTTATATCGTAGACTTGAATTGAATAAGTTGACACCTACTGAAATATCTTTGCAAATGGCTGATAAATCAATTGTTATACCTGTCGGTATTTGTGAGGATGTGCCTGTTGTGGTTGCAAATGTCACTATCTTAACGGACTTTGTTATTCTTGATATTCCTGAGGACGATAGTATGTCTATTATCCTTGGTAGACCTTTTCTTAATACAGCAGGGGCTGTTATTGATTGCAACAAAGGCAATGTCACTTTTCATGTTAATGGTAATGAGCATACGGTACACTTTCCGAGGAAACAATCTCAAGTTCATAGCATCAATTCTATTGGAAAAGTTCCAACTATTATTATTGGAGGTTTTGAATTTCCTCTCCCTACTGTCAAGAAAAAGTATGATATTCTTATTATTGGGGATTTTCATATCCCCGTTGAGGTAACTTAGTGTTATTCGAAATTTCTCCGATTTTGTGTTATTCGGAATGAGTTTGTTAACAAGACTTCATCAACCTTGTTAATGGATTCATTTTGATGATCACGAGATGGATGAAACTAGAAGGCACAACCTTCTGTACCCACTTTTTACTTTATGTTATTTAGAATAAATAAAGCAAAAATAGTATTATCTGTCTGTTTTCTGAATTATCCGTGCATTAAAAAATAGCCCGAAAATAAAAGTGCTCCAAATGCCCTGCAAATTTAGTATGATTTTTTATGGAATATTTGAGGATTTTAGGCACTGAAAACACTGCAGGAGGGGCAAGC
Organism: Triticum aestivum; assembly: GCF_018294505.1. Classification (NCBI taxonomy): domain Eukaryota; kingdom Viridiplantae; phylum Streptophyta; class Magnoliopsida; order Poales; family Poaceae; genus Triticum; species Triticum aestivum. Next base: position 322,868,366 of record NC_057795.1, read on the forward strand.
ACCAGGCCACGAGAGGGGAGGGCGACCCCCCCCCTATAGGGCGCGTCCCCTGTCTCGTGGGCCCCTGGTGGCCCCCCTCCACTTATGCCAGCACCCACACACTTCATCTTCTACCCAAAAAATCCCCATCCAGCTCAATCACGAGTTCTAACTCATTTTGCTGCGATTTTCGATCTCCTTGCTCAAAGCTCCATTCACATAACTACTTTGGGAGATTGTTGCTTGGTATGTGACTCCTCCATTGGTTCAATTTGTTTTTGTTCTAGTGCTTTATTCATTGCAAATTTTTGCTGCACAGGTGACCATGTTCTTGAGCTTGCATGTTAAAATTTTGAGGTCCCAAGCAATTCTAATGCATGATATAGGCTCTAGGCACTTGTAGGAGTAGTTGCTATCAATCTTGTTTAGTTTAATTCACTTTTATTTTGAAGTTACTAAAATTTTAGAAATTTTTCAGAAAAAGAATTATGTTTAGGAGAATGTACCAAGGTGGTTCCTCGGTGAAGAAAGGGCCCAGGATTGCTATACGTGAGCAAGATGTTGAATTGCCGAGGGACGCGGATGTACGAGCTTGTGAGTGGCCATCCGATGATTTTATGGTCGAAGCAGGCTTTAAGGAGGAATTTTACGCGTATGTGCATAATGCTGAGTTGGAGGACTTCTTACAAGATAAGTGTCCGCAGTACTATCAATTGACTGATTCCTTTGTGCGGAGGTTTAAATATAACTGTGCGCGTAATTCTCCTAGTGTCATATTTGATATTTATGATACATCTTATACAATGGATTTAGAGGATTTTACAACTGCTTGCAAACTTCTGCAGTGGGGTAATATTAATGATCCTCACAAATCTGAATTTAGAGATTTTCTTGCTAGTATTACTATGGGAGAATCTAGGGACATAGCACAAGCTACCATAGGGAGCATTCATTTTCCTGCTATACATTATTTTGCTCTCTTTATTGGTAGATGCATTAACGGTAAAGACAAAGCATGTCACATGTGTGTTCCTGATCTGTGTGACCTCAAGAGTGCTGTGTTAGGTTATAAAGGTTATAACTTGGGGGCAATAGTTGCACGTAGGTTGCAGAATAATAGTAGAAAGGGAATTTTATTTGGAGGAATTTATGCAACCTGTGTGGCTAATTATCTTAATATAGCTGGAGGGGGATATGATAATACCTCCTGTTTATTTGGATTATGAAGCTATGGTCAGTCATCAATTTCTTGCGAGGAATGAACAATTCCTCCAATATCGACTAACCTATGACATACGCAGCATCGTCCCTATTACTCTTCCTGCTCCCTACCTCTTTGATTATCAGGCAAAAGGAAGATATGTTGTCACTAGGGGGAAGCAGCTGAACACGAGAGGAGAGTGGAGGCAGCCCGCCAACATGCTGCAACTCAGGAGGCGGTTGCCGCTGCATCTCAGTACAACCCTGGTTCCATTTATGGATATCAGCCAGGCGGTCCTTGGTACTAGACCAACTTAGGCCAAAAGCCTAAGCTTGGCGGAGTACGTATTTCTCACCGACTTTAGATTCATGTTCACACACTAGTCGTCGGTGCTCATACTCTTTCATTGTATTATCCATGTTAGTTTAAATTTCTTTTTTCTAGTTTTATTCTTGTGTGTTTGATAAACCTTAAGAAAAACCAAAAAAATAGTTAGTTTAATTTCCATGCTTGTAGAATTAAAATGAAAACCCAAAATGATTTCTAGTTCTTCTTTTTACTTGTTGGGAGCTTTCCCGTGTAAATAGTTTTATTTTTCTTTTCTTTCCTTTGGGGGTCGAGAAGACCATATTGAAAATGCTTAGTGGCTCTCATATGCATGATTGTTTATTTAATTTAGAGCCCATATTACTTGTCTTCTCTTTTGAGTTGAATGCTTGCAGATTCCTGCTTAGTCCAATGCACGAGTACTCTTATTATTATACACATCGTTCGGTCGTGCGAGTGAAAGGCAATAATGACGATATATGATGGACTTATTGAGATGAGAAAAGCTGGTATGAACTCGACCTCTCTTGTTTTTGTAAATATGATGAGTTAATCGTTTCTGAGTCAGTGTATTATGAAGTAAACATATTTGCAATGACATTTAGAGATTATAGTTGCTTGTGTCGTGCTTGATTAGCTATGAGTTATAATGGTTTACCTTGCGTGCCAACATGCTATTAGAATGATTATGATGTGGTATGATGGGATGGTATCCTCCTTTGAATGAATTGAGTGACTCGACTTGGAACATGTTCATGCATGTAGTTGAATCAAATCAACATAGCCTTCACGATATTTATGTTCATGGTAGATTATATCCTACTCATGCTTGTATTCGGTGTGAATTAATTTTAATGCATGTTTATGACTGTTGTCGCTCTCTCAGTTGGTCGCTTCCCAATCTTTTGCTAGCCTTCACCTGTACTAAGAGGGAATACTGCTTGTGCATCCAAACTCCTTAAACCCCAAAGTTATTCCATACGAGTCCACTATACCTTCCTATATGCGATATTTACCTGCTGTTCCAAGTAAATTTGTATGTACCAAACTCCAAACCTTCAAATGAAATTCTGTTTTGTATGCTCGAGCAGCTCATGTTACAACTAGGGCTGCCTATATCTTCCATGCTAGGTGGGTTATTCTCAAGAGGAGTGGACTCCGCTCCTCATTCACGAGAAAGGGCCGGTAACCAGGATGCCGAGTCCCATGATCCAAAAAGATCAAAGCAAATTAAAATAATTAAACAAAATTCCCCAGGGCTGTTGTTAGTTGGAGGCACTCGTTGTTTCGAGCAAGCCATGGATTGATGCTTGTTGGTGGTTGGGGGAGTATAAACCTTTACCATTCTGTTTGGGAACTGCCTATAATGCATGTAGTATGGAAGATACAGCCATCTCATAGTTGTTGTGTTGACAGCAAAAGTATGCCACTCAAAATGTTATTCAATCTCTATTTTAAAATTGAGCTCTGGCACCTCTACAAATCCCTGCTTCCCTCTACGAAGGGCCTATCTATTTACTTTTATGTTGAGTCATCACCCTTCTTATTAAGCACCCGCTGGAGAGCACACTGTCATTTGCATTCATTACTATTGGTTTATATTGGGTATGACTTGACTGGATCTCTTTTACCATGAATTACAATGTTTAGTCAGTCCTTGATCTTTAAAGGTGCTCTGCATTTATGTTTTGCGGTCTCAGAAAGGGCTAGCGAGATACCATTTTGTTATATCATGTTATGATTGTTTTGAGGAAGTGTTGTCATCCGAGTTCTATTATTATGGCTTGCTAGCTGATTATGCTATTGATATGAGTAATTGTGATACCTAGGTGTTATTGTTAGTATGGTTAGTTCATAGTATTTGCTGAAACTAGAATGCTGGCTTTTCATGTTTACAACAACAAGAGCAAATAGAGTTTGTAAAAGTTTTCCTTTATCACTTTCAGTTTATCAACTAAATTGCTTGAGGACAAGCAAAGGTTTAAGCTTGTGGGAGTTGATACATCTCCAATGTATCTACTTTTCCAAACACTTTTGCCCTTGTTTTGGACTCTAACTTGCATGATTTGAATGAAACTAACCCGGACTGACGCTGTTTTCAACAGAACTGCCATGATGTTGTTTAATGTGTACAAAAGAAAAGTTCTCGGAATGTCCTGAAAATCCACGGAGGCACTTTTTGGAATTAATAAGAATTTCTGGGCGAAAGAAATACACCAGGGGGCCCACACCCTGTCCACGAGACAGGGGGTGCGCCCCCCTATAGGGCGCCCCCTATCTCGTGGGCCCCCTGGACCTCCACCGACCTCAACTCCAACTCCATATATTCACGTTCGGGGAGAAAAAAATCAGAGAGAAAGTTTCATCGCGTTTTACGACACTGAGCCGCCGCCAAGCCCTAATCTCTCTCAAGAGGGCGAATCTGGAGTACGTTTGGGGCTCCGGAGAGGGGGATTCGTCGCCGTCGTCATCATCAACCATCCTCCATCACCAATTTCATGATGCTCACCGCCGTGTGTGAGTAATTCCATCATAGGCTTGCTGGACGGTGATGGGTTGGATGAGATTTACCATGTAATCAAGTTAGTTTTGTCAGGGTTTGATCCCTAGCATCCACTATGTTCTGAGATTGATGTTGCTATGACTTTGCTATGCTTAATGCTTGTCACTAGGGCCCGAGTGCCATGATTTGAATTCTGAACCTATTATGTTTTCATGAATATATGTGTGTTCTTGATGCTATCTTGCAAGCCTATAGTCACCTATTATGTGTTATGATTCGACAACCCTGAAGTGACAATAATCGGGATACTTCTCGGTGATGACCGTAGTTTGAGGAGTTCATGTATTCATTATGTGCTAATAATGCTTTGTTCTAGTTCTCTATTAAAAGGAGGCCTTAATATCCCTTAGTTTCCGCTAGGACCCCGCTGCCACGGGAGGGTATGACAAAAGATGTCATGCAAGTTCTTTTCCATAAGCACGTATTACTATTTACAGAATACATGCCTACATTACATTGATGAACTGGAGCTAGTTCTGTGCCACCCTATGTTATAGCTATTACTTGAGGAATCGCATCCTGCATAATTATCCATCACTGATCCATTGCCTACGAGTTTTCCATATATTGTTCTTCGCTTATTTACTTTTCCGTTGCTACTGTTACAACTACTACAAAAACCCAAAAACATTTATCTTTACTTCTGCTACCGTTACCTTTAGTATCATACCACTTTTGCTACTAAACACTTTGCTGCAGATACTAAGTTATCCAGGTGTGGTTGAATTGACAACTCAGCTGCTAATACTCAAGAATATTCTTTGGCTCCCCTTGTGTTGAATCAATAAATTTGGGTTGAATACTTTACCCTCGAAAGCTGTTGCGATCCCCTACACTTGTGGGTTATCAGTCACACATCAAGATCTCGCCAAAAAATCTGAAGATCAGTTTGCGTTTGTAAGATCAGAAGCTATCGGTTAGGGTTACGTCTGTGTGCGATCGCGGAGATATGCAATCTGCCAAGATGAATAGTAGACCGATTTCGTCGACTTAGCAGGCGCACAAAGACAACACGAGTCCGAGTCAAATTGATGTAAGTTGGCAAAAATACCGTATTGCATCACACAGTATTACATGAAATTTCAGTGACTCCACGCCTGGTCGACAACCAGATATGGATAAGATGCACGTGAGTTTAGCAGCTTAGAAGGAAAAACACGACAGGATTGGATGATCGATGATCCAGGAAGTTAAACCAACCGGTCTGGCTTGCTTGGCCCTTGCAGCCACGTTTTTGCCATGGCCGGCGCGCCGTTCCTCCATGTAGAAGACTATAGGATGCAACTCAATTGTATTCCATCGGAGTCGGTTACAATATATACAGGTGGTGTCTTGCGCGACAAGCCAACTAACCCTACAATATCTCTAGAGATCAATCTATACAAGGCTAGAGATAAGAGGAGAATCAGTCGGAAATAAATACAAAGATATCACGTTTCAACACCCCCCCCCCCGCAGTCGAAGCGTCGGCATCGGTGATGCAAAGACTGGAACGGAACTCCTGGAATGCAGCGGTAGGCAACCCCTTGGTCATGATATCGGCAAACTGTTGGGTGGTCGGTACATGAATTACACGAAGCTGATCCAACTGAACCTTCTCGCGGACAAAGTGAACATCGAGCTCAATGTGTTTGGTGCGCTTGTGCTGCACTGGATTAGCCGCGAGATAGGTGGCCGACACATTGTCACAAAAGACCACGGTAGCCTTCGGAAGAGAAATCCGAAGCTCACCAAGAAGATGACGAAGCTAACAAGAACATTGGTGATAGCTCGGTACACGGCCTCAGCACTCGAACGGGAGACAGTAGGCTGCCGTTTAGAGGACCAGGAGACCAGAGAGTCACCGGAGGAGACACAATAGCCAGACGTGGAGCGGCGAGTGTCTGGACAGCCAGCCCAATCCGCGTCAGTATAAGCAAGGAGCTCAGTCGAGGCGGATGCACGGAGACGAAGACCGTAGGTCGGGGTGCCACGAATGTACCAAAGAATGCGCTTGACCAAAGACCAGTGGACATCACGGGGAGAGTGCATATGCAAGGAGACTTGCTGCACTGCGAACTGAATGTCTGGTCTGGTGAGCGTGAGGTACTGAAGGGCGCCCACAATGCTACGGTAAAGAGCAGCGTCGGTGGTGGGCTGGCCGGCGGTGGCGGAGAGCTTCGGCTTGGCCTCAGCAGGTGTGGCGGCTGGCTTGCAGTCAGTCATGCCGGCACGGTCCAGAAGATCAAGAGTGTACTATCCCTGATGCAGAAAGAACCTAGTGGCGTCACGTCGCACATTAATGCCGAGGAAGAAGTGCAAGGCGCCAAGATCCTTCAGCCAAAACTCAGAACTGAGACGACCAATGATGTCGCGAAGAAGATCCGTGCGGGAGGCAGTGATGACAATATCATCAACGTAGAGCAGAAGCATAGCCACATGATCAGCCCAATGCAGCACGAATAGCGACGTGTCAGATGTGGTGCTGCGAAACCCGAGAAGACCAAGGAATCTGGCGATGCACTAGTACCAGGCGCGTGGGGCCTGTTTGAGGCCATATAATGACCGGGACAACAGGAAAACATCATCCGGTCGCTGAGGGTCAACGAACCCAGTTGGCTGCTGACAGAGGACTCGCTCCTGAAGATGGCCGTACAAAAAAGCGTTGTTGATGTCGAGCTGATGTACGGGCTAGTGGCGAGATGCAGCTAGCTGAAGAACCACACGAATCGTGGCGGGTTTAACGACCGGAGAGAAAGTCTCAGAGAAGTCAACACCAGCACGTTGTGCAAATCCTCGGACAACCCAGCGAGCCTTGTACCGATCCAGAGAGCCATCCGGGTGGAGTTTGTGATGAAAAACCCACTTGCCTGAGATGATGTTCGCTCCAGTGGGACGAGGAACAAGGGTCCAAGTCCGGTTGGCGACAAGAGCATCGTACTCAGCACGCATAGCGGCGGTCCAATGCGGATCATGCAATGCAGAACGCACCGATCGCGGAACCGGAGAGAGGGTCATGACGCTGAGGTTGTGGTAGCGCAGGTTCGGCTGGTGCACACCGGCCTTGGCACGCATCACCATATGATGGTGAGGCGGCGGAGGAGGCGGGCATGGACCACGGCACCGAGGCGCCACAACGGCCAGCTCGGATGACGAAGAAGATACTGGCGATGCCACGGGCGTTGATGTCGGAGGCATCGGCGAGGCAGGAGAGGGCCCGGCCGACGGGGCCGAGAGGGTCGGCTCCTCCAGAGCCGACAGGGAGCCGGGAGGCGCTGGCTCGGTCGTAGATGGCGATGAGGGCGTAGACGAGCCCAAAGTGCCCGGCTCCGCCTGAGCCAACGAGGCGCCTGATGGCCCGGCTGGGGTCGCGCCCGACTCCACCGGAGCCGGGAGGCGACGACCCGACGAGGCCTGGGGAACCGGCTCCTCCAGAGCCAAGAGGCGGGGGCCCGGCGTGGCCGGGGAGGCCGACTCCTCCTGAGTCGGTGGAGGAAACGCCGAGAGCGTCGAGGCAGCGGGCGACGAAGGCGCAGCGCGCCCGAGCGGCGTGGCGGTGGGAGCGCAAGGGCTCCACGAGGCCAGCGAGGAGAGGCGTCCAGAGGTGGTGAGGGACGCGATGCAGCCTGCTGAAATGGAAAAACAACCTCATCAAAATACACGTGCCTAGACACGATCACACGATGGGACTCAGGGTCGTAGCAACGGAAGCCTTTTGTGTTTGGTTGGTAGCCAAGAAAGACACAAGCGATAGAGCGAGGCGCAAGCTTATGTGGTGTCGTGGCAGTGATATTAGGATAACAAAGGCAACCGAAAACATGAAGATCATCGTATGACGGAGGTGACCCAAATAAGAGGTGATGAGGGGTGTAGTTCCATCAAGGTTTGCAATGCCGGATGTTAAGGAGAAGAGTAGCTGTGGCGAGAGCATCGGGCCAAAACCGAGCAGGTATGTGTGCATGGAAGAGCAATGCGCGAACACTCTCGTTAAGAGTGCAGAGAACACGTTCGGCACGACCGTTTTGCTGAGATGTGTATGGGCATGTGAGGCGAAAAATGGTGCCATGAGTGGATAAAAGAGTGCGAATAGCGAGGTTATCGAATTCCTTTCCGTTGTCAGTTTGGAGATGGGCAATGGTGCGGTGAAAGTGGGTGGCAACATAGGCGTAAAAGGCATGAAGGGATGAAGCGATGTTGGATTTGCGGCGCAACGGAAAGGTCCAAGTGAAGTGAGAAAAATCATCCAAAATCACAAGGTAATATGATAAACCCAAATTGCTAGGCATGGGAGATGTCCATACATCACAATGAATAACATCAAAAGGGAAAGTAGCAATGGATGATGAAGTTGAAAACGGAAAACGAACGTGTTTTCCTATGCGACAGGCATGACAAGTGTGTGCTGCCGATTTATTACATGAAAAAGGAAAAGTCTGCAAAACTTTATGAAGAGCGTCGGTGCTGGGATGGCAAAGGCGAGCATGCCAGAGAGACACATCGGCGTGGAGTGCGACGGGACCACTGCTTGTCATTTGGCCACACGGGTAAAGACCGCCGGGGGAATCACATCGGTGCAGAACCTTCCGGGAGTGGGCATCCTTGACAGAAAAACCATGTATGTCAAACTCAACAATAACAGGATGTTCACGAGTAAGAGTACGGACAGAACATAAATTTTTGATTAAGGATGGAGACACAAGTACGTTATTAAGAGGTAGGGAAGATGATGAGAGAGGGAGGGAGGATGCGTCGTGGTGGCTGATGGGAAGTGTAGATCCATCACCGACGACGATGCGAGAAGAAAGAGGGTATAGAGGGACACGAGAGAGGATATCAGGGTTCGACGCCATATGAGCAGCGGCGCCTGTGTCCATATACCATTCCCCGCCGCCGGAGTAGTTGCTTGGGGAAGGGGCGGCGTGGAGGGCGGCTAGGAGCGCCGGGTCGTAGGTGTAGCCGGTCGGTGCAGCGCCGTAGGGTGGTGACGCGGCAGCGCCGGGAGCCATGCTCCCGGTGTACGCCGAAGAGCCGCCGGGTCCGGAGCCACCTGGCGCGGCCAAGAGAGCCTGATGAAGGCCCGGGCAAGGGCCAAGTAAGCCCGGAGCAGGTGCCCGCGGAAGGGGCATCGAGTAGGCGTGCACCACCCCCGTCCAGGGGTTATACCCCGTGAGCCAGGGCGGGGTTCCCCCGGCCTGAGCAGGAGCGGGCGGAGGCGCCTGGCGGGGCTGAGAGCCGCCGTTGCGGCAACGGCCGTCGCGACCTCCACGCCTCTTCTGGCGGCCCTGGTCAGGGGCGGCGGGCGGCTATGGAGCCGGCGCGTGGGGAGGCTGCGGGAGGGCGGCGGGCCCCTTGGTGGTGCCGGCGTGGAGGGCAGCGAGAGGAGCTTGCCGCGCCGCGTGACAAAGACACTTTTCCTCCATGCGAAGATACGTGACCGCCTTGGCGTACGTCGACGTGATGAGTGAGAGGTTGGCGGCGGATTGGCCGAAGTCGGGGTGGAGGCCGCGAAGGAGGTTGGTGAGGAGGACGGAGTCGTCGATGTTCATGCCGACGTCGTGGAGTTCGTCTGCAAGAACCTTCATCCGCGTGTAGTACTCGTCAATCGAGAGATCGTTTTGCTGCATGGTGAAAAACTCACCTTGGAGGAAGACGCGGTGTTGGAGTTGATTGTCGAGGAAGAGATCGCACAGCCATGTCCACATAGTGTACGCCGACGGATCGCGGGAGTTCACCATGTTGAAGAGACCTGGAGAGATGGTGAGAAAAAGCCACTTGACGATGCAGGCGTCCACAGCGAGCCACTCATCGTCGTCCTTCATGTCGCAGTAGTCAACGCTCCCGTCAACATGCTTTATGAGACGGTAGGAGCGGAACAACAGCGCGAAGTACGTGCGCCATGCGTTGTAGGATGGCGAGTCGAGATCGAGGATGACCGGGACGTGGTCCTTGATGTGGATCTCGTTGAGGTGATCGGAGGTGAACATGGCACCGGAGAAGGAGCCGGCGTCAGATGCAGCGGCTTTGGCCATGGAGACGGCGGGTGGTTAGGGTTTTTGGGTGAGAAGGGGAGGGCGGCGGCGGCTACAGGAGGAAGGGAGGAGCGGCGGCGGCCCTTAGGGTTTTGGGAGGGAGGTAGTGGCGGCACGGGGGAGAGGAGAAGCGGCGGCTGTGGCGGCTACGGGAGATGGGAAGGAAGCGGCGGTGGTGGCTACGGAGGGGTAGCGACGGCGGCGGCAGGAGGAGTTGGCGCGGCGGCGGCTAGGGCTAGGCGCGGCGGCGGAGGGGTGCGGAAGCGAGAGAGGATCACGGTAAAACTGATACCATGTAGAAGACTATATGATGCAACTCAATTGTATTCCATCGGAGTCGGTTACAATATATACAGGTGGTGTCTTGCGTGACAAGCCAACTAACCCTACAATATCTCTAAAGATCAATCTATACAAGGCTAGATAAGAGGAGAATCAGTCGAAAATAAATACAAAGATATTACGTTTCAACACTCCACCCCGAGACGCCTGGCCAGGTCTCCTGTGTCGTGCCTGCCACCCCATGGCCCAGCGCCCCTCAAGCCGGCCGCAGCTACGACCTCGCCTCCGCCTGGCTGCTGGGGCTCCGCTCTGTCCCGGCTCACCTTGCTCACATCCTGCTCGCCCCGTCGTCCCTCATCTCGACCCGCCTCTGCCAAGTCACCCGACCCCGCTGTCGTGGTTCTAAGTCTGACAGTAGTGTGGGGGTAGGTATGGAGAGGCAAGGTTCTAGCTATGGAGCAGTTGTACGCACAAGAGATGTTCTAGCTATGGCCCTTCTCGGAGGAAGTAACAGCCCTACGTCTCGGAGCCCGGAGGCGGTCGAGTGGATTATATGTATATGATTACAGGGGTGCGAACCCTTCTGCCTGTGGTGGGGGGTGGCTTATATAGAGTGCGCCAGGACCCCTGCTAGCCCACGTAATGAAGGGTTTAAAGTACATTAAGTCTGGGTGAGGGAGTCCTGGACTAGGGGGTGTCCGGACAGCCGGACTATCATTGTCCGCCGGACTCCAAGACTACGAAGATACAAGATTGAAGACTCCGTCCCGTGTCCGGATGGGACTTTCCTTGGCGTGGAAGGCAAGCGTGGCGATACGAATATGTAGATCTCCTACCATTGTAACCGACTCTGTGTAACCCTAGCCTTCTCCGGTGTCTATATAAACCGGAGGGCTTTAGTCCGTAGGACACAACATACATTACAACAATCATACCATAGGCTAGCTTTAGGGTTTAGCCTCCTTGATCTCGTGGTAGATACACTCTTGTACTACCCATATCATCAATATTAATCAAGCAGGACGTAGGGTTTTACCTCCATCAAGAGGGCCCGAACCTGGGTAAAACATCGTGTCCCTTGTCTCCTGTTACCATCCGCCTAGACGCACAGTTCGGGACCCCCTACCCGAGATCCGCCGGTTTTGACACCGACATTGGTGCTTTCATTGAGAGTTCCTCTGTGTCGTCACCGATAGGCTCGATGGCATCTTCAACCAACAATGCTGTTCAGGGTGAGACTTTTCTCCCCGGACAGGTCTTCGTATTCGGCGGCTTCGCACTGCGGGCCAATTCACTTGGCCATCTGGAGCGGATCGAAAGCCACGTCAGATTCGGAAGCCTAAACTTCACGGCCGACATCCGCGGGGACTCGATCTTCGACGGGCTCGAGCCACAGCCAAGCGTGCCGCACTGTTACGATGGGCATGATCTAGCTCTGTCGCCGAACAGTGCCTTGGTGGCCGCACAAGAATTCACTCCGGCCCTTAGACCGGAGCCGACCGCCCAGATCGAGGACCGGTGGTTGGACACCGCCTCGGGGGCTTCAACTTCCACGGCGATGGAGCCGAACACTAACCTTGTCCCTCGCGAAGCTCGTGACTCCAAGGTGCCGGACTCCGGACCTCCCACGCCCCTGCCAATCGAATCCGATTGGGCGCCAGTTATGGAATTCACCGCCGCGGACATCTTCCAACACTCGCCCTTTGGCGACATCCTAAAATCGCTAAAGCATCTCTCGCTATCCGGAGAGCCCTGGCCGGATTGTGGCCAGGATGGTTGGGATACGGACGACGAAGAAATTCAGAGCCCACCCACCACCCACTTTGTAGCCACTGTCGACGATTTAACCGACATGCTAAACTATGACTCCGAAGACATCGACGGTATGGACGACGATGCCGGAGATGAACAGGAAACAGCGCCTACAAGGCAAGGGAAGACCACCTCGTCATACGACGTATACATGGTGGATACCAAAAGGAAGCGATAACGAGGACCAATGGGGCGCGGCAGAAGATAATCCCACCGACAAACAACCAAAACGGCAACGCAGACGCCATACTAAGTCCCGCCTCAACAACAACAACGCTCCTAATGACCCAGCAATACAGCAGGGCAAACCAGCGGACGACGAACGCGCAGACAAGCAACCGTCCGAACAAGACGAGTCGGATAATCAATCCAGGCCCGGCGAAAATAACAGTCTAGGCGACCTCACGCCGGACACACTGCCGGAGAATAAAAACCTTTGGAAAAGACTCGTCGCCACCGCAAGAAGTTTGAAAAAGGAAAAATGGAAGCTCAAAACAGCGGAAGATACACTCAGAATGAGGTGGAGCAAAGTGCTCAAAACCGCAGACAAATACGGCAATGGCCATCAATCAAAGAGCTACCCGAAGTGCAAGCTACTACCAGAATTTGATGAGGAGGCCATAGAGCCCCCACAGTCAAAAAACAAAGAGGCCGCCTGGTTGGATAGACGGCCAGATGATAGGCCAAAATCTGAAAGCCGCGCCGCACATAAGCCGACTAACGACCCTGGAAAGACAGATGGCCCAGCCAGGTCCATTTACAGGCCAAAGAAGAGGGCCCCAGGAAGCAATACAACACGACAAGTGTCCGAAGACAGCGGCACGCCCAAATACAGGGGCACCACACACCCACTATGTTTCACCAATGAGGTGCTGGATCATGAATTCCCAGCAGGATTTAAACCCATAAACATAGAGTCCTACGACAGAACAATAGACCATGGAGTCTGGATAGAAGATTATATACTACACATACACATGGCTAGAGGAGACGATCTCCATGCCATAAAATACCTACCCCTCAAGCTCAAAGGGCCAGCCCGTCATTGGCTCAAAAGCCTCCCAGAAAACACTGTTGGAAGTTGGGAAGAGCTCGAGGACGCGTTTAGAGCAAATTTTCAAGGGACTTATGTCCGCCCTCCGGATGCAGATGATCTAATTCATATAACTCAACAGCCCGGAGAATCAGCGCGCAAATTCTGGAATAGGTTCCTCACCAAAAAGAACCAAATAGTCGACTGTCCGGACGCCGAAGCCTTAGCAGCTTTTAAACACAACGTCCGAGACGAATGTCTCGCCAGACACCTCGGCCAAGATAAGCCGAGGACAATGTCCGCGCTAACAAGCCTCATGACCCGCTTCTGTGCAGGAGAGGATAGCTGGCTAGCAAGATGCAGCACCAGCGACCCAAGTACATCCGAGATCAGAGGTGGAAACAGAAAATCACGGCGCAGAAAAGAGCAGCGGCGGAATAAAGAGAAAAGCCCAAAGAGCACGGCAGTCAACGCCGGATTCAAAAGCTCGCGGCCAAACAACAAAACACCGCCTCTTAAGGATGACAGCGATGAGCTATCCAACTTAAACAAGATTTTGGGTCGGATATGTCAAATCCACAGTACCCCCGGAAGGCCTGCAAACCACACCCACCGAGATTGTTGGGTTTTCAAATAGTCCGGCCGACTAAACGCCGAACATAAGGGGCTCGACGCGTCAAGCGAAGATGACAAACCCCACCAGCAGAGCACCGGAAAACAAAAGAATTTCCCACAAGAGGTCAAACCAGTAAATTCACTTCATGTGATAACACGGAAAAACAATACGGCACCCGTTAAAATGGGTCTCGCACGGTCCAACCCAGCGGAACATAGAGATTGGACATCAAAACCAATCACTTTCGACCACCTGGAGTATTCCAGAAGCGTTCGAAATGAAGGATGGACTGCCCTGATATTGGATCCGATAATCGACGGACTACAATTTACACAAGTCCTGATGGACGGAGGCAGTGACTTAAACCTGCTGTATCCAAACACAATCCGCAAGTTGGGGATAGACCTTACTAAAATTTGACACAGCCGCACTTCCTTTAAAGGATTGACGCCAGGCCCTTACGCCAAGTGCACAGGCTCCCTATTACTAGAAGTTGTGTTCGGATCACCGAACAACTTTTGACGCGAAAAACTAATCTTTCATATCGTCCCATTTAAAAGTAGCTATCAAGCACTCTTGGGACGAGAAGCTTTTGTCCGCTTCAATGCCATACCACATTACGCGTCTCTTACACTTAAGATGCCCGGTCCACGTGCCATCATTTCAGTGCGAGGGTCATTTAAAGACCCCGGACACGGTTAGACGAGTCCGGCATAAAATAAGCTAGGGGCTCCCTAGCCGCACACCCCTTCACAAGGGGTTGCGCGCACAAGCAACAGCGAGCTCACATAGACTCCGCTTTACTTATTTATATTTCTTCCTTCGTATATATTTTGCACAAATTCCTTTTAAACTAAGTTCCTCTCTTTTTACAGATGAACAACATGCACACCCGTCCAGGATAACGGCACAACGGATACACAGGCGCAGACGTGCAGTAGGGACCCGTCGCGAGGATTCTTTTCAGATTAAGACCCTGCGTAAACCTTTTTTACTGTCTCTTGTTGTTATAATCCCTTGGTTTCTCATTATAACCAAAGCGGAACCTGATGTTTTGGCATCGGCCGCGTCAGAGGACCATGCCCGTACCTGGACACTAGGGGCTTAGGGCATTGTTCTGCCCATTATTACAAAGACCGAACACCTTAGGGAGTGTTCGGCGTCTCGAGTTAGGCCTTATATGCATCAGCTCCGAATCATGTCTTTGGTCAAATGTTGGGTTTGCCCGGCTCCTGTGTTTTGCTGCCTTACATTCCGTATCATCGGCTAACGCGGCACCAGGAGAACTACTGCGATTGTGCCCCAGTTCGGCTGGGCGAGCACCTCAGTAGAGAAAGCCGAAAACTGACTGTCATGATACAGCGAGAGACTGGTCAACCACTCGATCGACTATCGGAATGTTTAGAATTCCCCGCTTTGACGAAGGACCATTTCCCGGTCAGGCACACACGTGCCCCAAATTCGGACAAGCGCGGTGCCCCAAGGGGCTATATCGTAGCCCCACCCTCGAACTCCACTGGCTAAGTGAAAGTGATAAAGCATCATAGTCCGGATTGCCTCGTTTGCTACGCTACCACCTCCTTAACAGGACCGAGACGTCGGATTAAGTGTGAAAACGCGCTATTTTTTGCAAACACCCGTGCACCTTGTGCGTGGGGGCTGAAGCCGAAGACTGCAATCTTTCAGGTTATACAAATGTATACATAAACGGCCGCATAGGAGATATTTTAATACTTGGAACGCACAAGTATAAAAAGCGGTTACATCATAATCATCGTTTTACAAGATAAAATGTTCATTTGAACGTGACGTTTTTTTAGCACTGCGACTCTATTACACGAGCGCCACGCATAACTTCCCCAAAATAGTGCTCGGCTGGTAACCGGCTTTCGTCCGAACCCTGGGCGGCAACAGCGGTGGCATCCATCTCTGTCCAACGTGTCTTCACACGGGCAAGGGCCATACGCGCGCCTTCTATGCAGGCCGACCGCTTCATCTCCTTGATATGCGGCACCGCTCCAAGAAACTGCTGCAATAAGCCGAAATAGCTCGTTGCCTTGGGCCTCTCTGGCCAGACATGAGCCACGATATCAGTCATGGCAAGTCCGGACAACCTTTTCAGCTCTGCCCATTCGGCCAACCGATCGGTCAACGGAAGTGAACGATCCGGACTATGGAATTGAGACCAAAATAGCTCTTCCGTCTTGTGATCCTCCTGACTCCGGAAGTGCACAACGGCATCCGCCGCACTTGCCGCTAAGTCCATATATGGATCCTCCGGACCCCACAGTTGACCAAGCTGGGCATACTTTGGATCCGTAAACCGGCGACGCAGCATAAAAGGCTTGCCAGCCACAATATCCCCGGCCTGGCGCAGCTCCTCCTTCATAGCCCGCATTGCAGAACGGGCATCCTTGGCCTCGGCGGTGGCCTTCCCCAGGTCTTCCCGCTCCGATATACGCTCCTTTTCAAGAGCCTCGTTGCGGTCGGCAGCATCCTTCAATTTCACGGCCAATTCGGCCATCTTTTCCCTGCTTAGGCAGTGTGCAGCCATTTCGGCTTTCAACTCCTCGGCCGCCCTCGAGGCAGCCGCATCACTCCTTCGGGCTTGCTCCTTAGCTTGAGCAAGCTCGGCCCGAAGGCTCTCCACAGCAGCAGCACCGTCTGTATCACAGCATAAATATTATCAGAGGCGGGCTTTGGCTCCCTTAAATAAGTGACTGCGGAGAATTCATTTACCCTGCGACTCGTCAAGTCGCCGGTTGACAAGCGTGATGTCCGCATCCGCCACATCAAGTTGCCGCATTAACTCGACAACTCCACTAGTCCGGCTAGCCCCCGGACTATCCGCCACCTGCATAGGAAGGGCAACATTCAATACCTGCGATTTTGATCCTCGGCACGCTGTCGCTTTCGACAACCGACCGAGTCTCAAGGGCTACTATCTATACAGGGCGCACTTCTATGTGCAAAACTGTCAAAAAGGTGCGTCGTTCTCGCGTACCTCAATTCCCGCCAGCAAACTCCTGACGGCATTATGCAATCCGCTTTCGGCGGACGAAACCCTTCCAATCACCATACTCATCAAAGCACGGTGATCTTCTGAGATGGACGCCCTCTCAAGCAGACTCTTCAGCTCCCCCGGCCGGACACTATTCGGCGCCAAACTCTCCGGCTCCATCGGGCTCTGGGATACCCTCCGTGACGATACATCAAGCCCGTCTGCCCTGTCTGGCGACGCAGTAGACGGAGGCGTTTCGCTCTCCATCATCTCCGGACAAAGATCCCCCGAAGACTAACTCATCTGAGAAGTCCGCAGATCCGAACTGCAAAGCAAAATTTCGGTTATCCACAGAAGCACGAATGGAGGTATTTTCTTATTAATGAACTCCCTTTTCCCTACTCATGGCTCGCTCGAGGGCTGATCCTTTAGAGACGATTGTACGTCCGGGTTCTCCCCGGACGCAGGACCCTCCGGTGAAGATTTCTTCTCCCGCTTAGAGGCTTTGGCCTCCAGGCCTTCGGAGGCGGTCCTCTTTTCCCCCTGGAAGGAGGGATTTTCGATCCCCCCCGCTTCAGGCGCCCTCTTGGGCAAGGTATTAACTCTTCTATTTTCCCCATCGCCCCTTTCTTCGGGCGCGACCTCCAACATTCTGACCAGCACGGGCTCCAGTGCAGTCTCTGGGAGGGGGGCCGGACACCTTATCAGCTTCGATCGCGCTACCCACTCCTGATGAAGAGTAATGGGTCAGGAGGCGAATTCTAGAAAAGCAAATAGACAGAACGTCCGGACTCTAAGCTACTTACCTGGGTATCCGGGCGATTGCAGCTTAGGCCTGCGTCCTCGGTCAATTCCGGACACGCCACCTGCGGTCCGAAAAACAACTTGTACATCTCCACGGGTGTCGTACTGATGAAGGGTTGGAGAATTCGTGGTCCCTCCGGATTGAACTCCCATAACCGAAGAGGACGGCGTTTGGAGGGCAGAAGACGCCTGATTAGCATAACCTGCATCACCACAACCAGATTGATCTCCCTCGCTTGGAGGTCTCGAATCCGGCCCTTCAATGAGGGCACGTCTTCGGACGGCCCCCAATTGAGCCCTTGGTTGACCCACGACATCAGTCGGTGTGGAGGTCCCGGGCGGAATGAAGGTAGCGGCTTTTGCTTGCTGCCTTTCAGAGCGGTGATATAAAACCACTCCTGCTGCCACAAGCCGAGCTCCTCTTGGAAGGAGCCCTCGGGCTACGGGGCATCGGCCCTTCTGCTTATGGCCACCCCGCCGCACTCCGCTTGACGCCCCCCGATCATCTTCGGCTCCACAATGAAGGTCTTCAGCCACGGGCCGAAGTGGGGGGTGACGCGGAGGAAGGCTTCACAGACAATAATGAATGCAGAAATATGGAGGATGGACTCCGGGGCCAAGTCGTGAAAATCCAGCCCGTAGTAGAACATGAGCCCTCTCACGAAGGGGTCCGTCGGGAAGCCTAAACCCCGACGGAGGTGGGATACGAAGATGACGAACTCACCGGGCTCAGGAGTGGGTACGGCCTGCCCTTGGGCAGGCAACCTGTGCAAAATCTCGTAGGACAGGTACTTGGCCTCACGCAGCTTTAGCACGTCCCCCTCCGTGACGGAGGAGGGCATCCACCGACCCTGAAGGTCGGAGCCGGACATTGTTAAAGATCCGAAGCGCTCGAATCTGGGGCTCTGGGTGTTGGAACTTGGAGCAAGGAGGAGATTCGATGGAAGATTTAAGAAAAGAAACAAGCCTTGGTCCTCTTATAAAGGGGGAAAATACCAGGAGCCATCTCCGTGACCGTTCAGAATTCACCTTCGATAGAGGAGGCGTGGCGACGGGCGCGGTTGGGTTACCCACGCTCGTATTGATGAGAATCCCGGAATAAGGGGAGCACGATCTCTGCTTCGACAAGACGTGCCAAGGAAACCGCTTCGCTAAACGTGCTGAGGTGGTATAATAAAAAAGGATTCAAGTA
The DNA here is from genome assembly GCF_018294505.1 of Triticum aestivum. NCBI lineage: Eukaryota > Viridiplantae > Streptophyta > Magnoliopsida > Poales > Poaceae > Triticum > Triticum aestivum. The sequence continues at coordinate 322,887,184 of NC_057795.1, forward strand.
AAGGCTTGGTAGTGGTGTGACGTTACGCCACAAAATACGTCAGCAAATTGAACTTGTGTGTATTTTATTCTCTCTACGGTGGAATGTGGAATTTATTTTGCAGAGCCGGACACTATCCTGGTGTTCATGATCTTCTCTGGATTATTCAAAGGAGGAACCCGCCTTGCAATGCCGAACATTATGCGCGCTGGACTTATCGTCATTGAAGCCTGGTTCAGGGGCTACTGAGGGAGTCCTGGACTATGGGGTGTCCGGACAGCCGGACTATCATCGTCCGCCGGACTCCAAGACTACGAAGATACAAGATTGAAGACTCCGTCCCGTGTCCGGATAGGACTTTCCTTGGCGTGGTAGGCAAGCTTGGCGATACGGATATGTAGATCTCCTACCATTGTAACCGACTCTGTGTAACCCTAGACTTCTCCGGTGTCTATATAAACCAAAGGGCTTTAGTCCATAGGACACAACATACATTACAACAATCATACCATAGGCTAGCTTTAGGGTTTAGCCTCCTTGATCTCGTGGTAGATCCACTGTTGTACTACCCATATCATCAATATTAATCAAGCAGGACGTAGGGTTTTACCTCCATCAAGAGGGCCCGAACCTGGGTAAAACATCGTGTCCCTTGTCTCCTGTTACCATCCGCCTAGACGGACAGTTCGGGACCCCCTACCCGAGATCCGCCAGTTTTGACACCTACACTGGGTGTTACTGGTAACGCCCCACATAAAGCGTCCTAAATACCATAAAGTCTACTTAATTACAGACCGTTACGGTACAGAGTGCTTCTTGTCCTTCTGGTGGCCGAGTGAGTCTTCATGGTCGAGTCCTCCGAGACAGTCAAGTGAAGCCTTCTTTGGTCGACTGGAAAGTAGTCTCTTCTAAGGGTGTCCTTGGGTAGGGTACTTAGATCAGGTCTATGACCCTACCCTAGGTGCATGACTCCATCATTAGCCCCCGAATGGATTGAGGCTTGAGTGAAGAAGGAGTCGATATTATTTCCGACCTGCTTTTGCATTCTGGATATGTGTTCTCTTGGATCGATAATTTCTTCGTTGATGATCAGCAACTTTTCTTTAGTCGACTCGATCCATTCTTTTCTTCCGTCGAGTGATCTTTTGGACTTAACAATTCCCGAGCGACGGATCGCAGGAAATCTTGCGCCTGACAGATCGATCTGCCGTTCACGGATTTTGTGGGATATGAAATTTGGGGAAGCGCGCGAAGCGGGGCGGACCGAGGCGCTCGGATGGGATAGGGCATAGACGCCTCGATTCTCGCACCACCTTTTTCGCCATGTATCGCGTCCGCGCGATTGTTTCGGGATGTGATTGGATCGCCCGGGCCCACCTGTCATCCACTCGGAAGTGAACTTATAAAGGCGCCCGGCGAGGGCCTTTGAACAGTATCTCTCCATTCTCTCTCTGCCTTCCTTGCCTCCGCCCACTGTGCCTGCTCTCGCCTCCGCGCAATCGCTCCTCGTACGCTTTGCCGGTAGCCATGGTGAAGGAGAATACGGCAGCGCTGGAACACGCGAAGAAGGCGTCGGCGACGGGGAAGGCAAAAGGGAGAACCACCAGTCGAGGTGGGTCTTCGTCCAGATCCCGTTTGCCGACAGGCTGGGTCCAAGGAGATTGGATCCGGTCGACCATCATGGAGAAGGACCTCACCGACATGGCCAACGACGGTCTGATCCCCCACGGAGCAGCAAGGCTCCCGGGGAACGAGTGGCAACCCCAGCCGGAAGAGGGTGAGTGTGTTCTTCTGGCCACCCACGTCGACCGCGGGTTTTCTTTACCGCCGAGTGTTTTCTTCCGTGGCTTCTTGAACTTCTTTGGAGCGCAACTCCACCACTTCAACCCGAACTCTATCGCCTATCTCGCTGCCTTTGTATCTATGTGTGAGAACTTTCTGGGTTGCCGACCGCACTGGGGCCTGTTCAAGCATATATTCACGTGTCGCTCCCAGACCATGAAGAAGGCGAGTCCAGACGATGATAAAACCAAGGTTATTCGGATGTGTGGAGGTATGGGGATCCAGATGAGGAACAAGAGCACCTTCCCAGCCATGACGCTTCCCGGGTCGGTCAGAGGCTGGCAGTCGACTTGGTTCTACTGCCGGAACGAGTCGACGCCGGGGCAGTCGACTGGCCTCCCTCCGTTTACCATGGACCGAGCCAACAAACCCTCTTTTCTGAAGGTGATCCCGGAGGAGAAAGCCGACGTGAAGATGTTGATGGAGCGCGTAGTCCAGTTGGTCCGGGAAGGGGTGACGGGCATGGATCTCCTGGAGGTTTTTCTTAGGCGACATATCCAGCCTCTTCAGTACCGGGGTCATTGCATGTGGTTGTACTGCGGGACCGAAGATGAGACTCGGATCAACCCAGAAGTAGTCGACGATGCCACGCTGGAAAGGTGGATGGCCGCGGTCACTGGGAACAAGGATAACCCCCGTGGAGCCAAAAGGATTCCTCCACTCGACTATTCCAGCACTCCAGACAAGGTATGCCCACTTTACCTTCAATTGTATTCTTGCCATGCTTATTCCGTTTTTGCTGCAATTTGGTCGATTAATCTTTGTCTTGGCGTCTGACAGACCCTCATCAAACTGTACTCGATGCCCAATGGAGCGCAGACTCCGACTGAGGAGGGAGAAGCGAGTGGGGGCGAAAGCCAGGAGGAGTGGGACTCGGATGCTGCTGAAGATGATGATGATGATGATGATGATGATGATGATGATGATAATGAGGAAGAAGAGGAGGAGGAGGTCGCACTACCGCGCTCGGAAAGGCGGTCGAAGCTTGTCCATGACCCTGCGACTGAACGCGCCAAGGGGGTGGAGAATGTCGCGCAGTCGACCAAGCGTCCTCGGACCACTTCTCCGGTGCCGACTGAAAAGGCTCCGAAGCAATCCAGGGTGGCACCGTCGAAGCTGACCAAGGTCCTGCCGAAGATGAAGGTGTCAATCCCCACCATATCAGGGTAAAAATGCTGCTTCAGTCTTCTTGCTTTATATGAGTTTATCTTTGATCGACTTCTGAGTTAACCGACTGATTTTTGGAATTGCAGTGCTGCTACTTCTGATACTTCAGCCAGGGCCGACGATCATGAGATGGAGGATGCTGCAACTTCAAAACCAGGTATCACTCTCTTAATTCCGTTTTCCGGTCGATTGACTTTTGGTCTCTAATTCTGATTCCTTTCTGCAGCTCCATCCAATGTTGTTATCACCCTTCCTGACGACGACGACGACGAGGAACCACTGAAGCACAGGAGGAGCAAGAAAGCGTCTGCCAGCAGGGTGGCTCAGGATGTGATGGCACCCAAGACTCTGGTAGCGGAGGAGGAGAACACCACTCGGCACACCGTATCTTTCGCGGTGCCGCTGACGAGTGCTCACCCCGCATCGTCGAGTGCCGCACAGCCTTCCCTCTTCTCAACACACTATGTCCCAGAGGACCAAGCCAGTGCTGCAAAGGAAGCGATACGTCAGGCGGGAGTCATGATGGAGCAGGTGAAGGCCATCCGGGAGGCAAGCCAGGCAGCCTACGACGCTAGTTCTGCTCTTCAAAGCAATGTTTAGGTCAGACGGTCATCGCCTGTTCTGTTAGGATATGCTATCTGAAAATCTTTATTTCCGGAATTCATAGTAGTCGTCCACTGGGTGTGTCGATTGAAACTCTGGTTTAGCGGGGGCACGCTGAGTGCACCCGCTGGGTGTAGTCCCCAAGGCTATGGTCGACTGCTGGCAGTCGACCATAGGCTTTATAAGTTAAGTTCTTCCGTCAGTCGACTAGGTCGAATGGATTTCTCAAACCAGTGGGGGCATGCTGAGTGCACCCACTGGGTGTACTCCCCGAGACTGTGGTCGACTGCTGGCAGTCGGTTACAGTCTGAAGAATACGTCCCGTTTTTTTTTGGGGTCGACTAGTCGACTCTGTCTTAATAGAACTAGTGGGGGCACGCTGAGTGCACCCACTGGGTGTAGTCCCCGAGACTACGGTCGAATGTTTGTATTCGGCTGTAGTCTTAGAAACGCATGATTTTCTCTTATCCACTCGGAAGTGGATTATCTTTGACATTTTGTCGATTGATTCTTCGCAGAAATACTGCGACCTTGCGGCTCGTTATACCGAGCTGGAGAACAAGCACATCCAGCTCGAGCTGGATCTGAAGCTGGTCCAGGAGAATCTGACGAAGGCGAAGGAGGAGACCAAAGGTATGTTCGGTGAGACCTCGACGACTGCTTTTGTCCCTCATTTGTTTCAAAATCTGACCTTGCTGTAACTTTGCAGGCAAGGTGAAGGAGGCCCAGAAGAAGAAAGACCTTGAGCTAGCTGAGAAGATCAAGCTTGCTGACGAGAAGATAGGTTCGGTCACCAAGCTTGAAGAAGTAAATACTAATCTGAAAGCTGCTCTTGCGATTGCCAACAAGGAGGTCAGTCGACTAAAAAGTGACAAAGCTGCCCTGAACGAAAAGGCCAGTCAGTTAACTGGGAAGAAGAATGATCTGGAGGCTTTTCTGAGTGGACTTGCCAAGAAGTTGTTCCTCATGCTCGAAGGTAATCTTTTGCGTCAAACAATCATTTTTACAGTGATCTTTCCATTCGACCATTGCCTTGACTCAGTGATTGTACTTGCAGAATCTTGCCAAAACTTTGAAGAGGAAACTAGTCGGCTGGAACCAAACCTGGACCCCATCAACTCTCCAGTGAATGATGAAGTTGCCATGAACATGTTCCGGCTTGAGTCTCGCGTTGCTACTGTCGTTGACTATCTTGCAAGGCCGAAGGTCGCCACTTCCCGCATTGACACCATGCTCTGGCCCAGGGAGACACTCCAGAACGACCTCGAGTCTCTGATGGCTCGACTAAACACAGTTCCTGGTCGAGTGCAGGAGTGGAAAAAGTCCTCTGCTAGGTGTGGTGCAGATGTTGCTCTGTGTCTGGCTCGAGTCCACTGCAAGGATGCGCGAGAAGACAAGCTGGCGGCTCTTCGGGTGGTCAACACCAAGAAACACGACTTCAGGTCCTTCATGGAGACCTTCATCGCTACTGCCACTCGGATCGCGGACAGAATTGATCTTGATGAGTTTGTTGCACCTTCTAGCCCTCCACAGGAGGGGTAAAAAACTTCTTTAAGCTCGACACTTTAAATTTGCCTCGGTATGCCGAGTGATTCTGTAACCGATAAACCTTAACAGGCTTAGTGCCTGAGCACTTTCGGTTCCTTTAGGTATCCGTCTGAACTTGGATTCGGCGTTTTTTTACGCTTGCATTTGGCTCGAAATGTCTTTTGCAGGTTTTAAAGCAAGACGCTTTCTGCAGTCGACTTATTCATCAATTCACTTAGGCAGGCACTGTGCTGCGGCTAAGCCCCCGAGTGGGAGGTCTGCTCCTCACTCGGTGGGGTTTTTGTAACTTAGGCGAGCACTGGGCTGCAGCTAAGCTCCCGAGTGTGAGGTATGCTCCTCACTCGGTGGGATTTTTGTAACTTAGGCGAGCACCGGGCTGCAGCTAAGCCCCCGAGTGGGAGGTCTGCTCCTCACTCGGTAGGATTTTTGTAACTTAGGCGAGTACTGGGCTGCAGCTAAGCCCCCGAGTGGGAAGTCTGCTCCTCACTCGGTAGGATTTTTATAACTTAGGCGAGCACTGGGCTACAGCTAAGCCCCCGAGTGGGAGGTCTGCTCCTCACTCGGTAGGATTTTTGTAACTTAGGCGAGCACTGGGCTGCAGCTAAGCCCCCGAGTGGGAGGTCTGCTCCTCACTCGGGAGGATTTTCACGTTGTACTTGTGGCGTAGCTCAGAGGAGAGGGTCGCAGTCGACCTGCACCTCGTCCTCCTTGCGAGCGCACGTTGTATTTGTGGCGTAGCTCAGAGGAGAGGGTCGCAGTTGACCTGCACCTCGTCCTCCTTGCGAGCGCACATTGTATTTGTGGCGTAGCTCAGAGGAGAGGGTTGCAGTCGACCTGCACCTCGTCCTCCTTGCGAGCGCATGTTGTATTTGTGGCATAGCTCAGAGGAGAGGGTCGCAGTCGACCTGCACCTCGTCCTCCTTGCGAGCGCATGTTGTATTTATACTTAGGCGAGTACTTGGACTGCAGCTAAGCCCCCGAGTGAAAGTCTGGCTTATCACTCGGTAGGATTTTTGAAACTTAGGCAAGTACTTGGACTGCAGCTAAGCCCCCGAGTGAAAGTCTGGCTTATCACTCGGTAGGATTTTTCAAACTTAGGCGAGTACTGGACTGCAGCTAAGCCTCCGAGTGAGAGGCGGACTCATCACTCGGTAGGATTTTTATCACTTAGGCGAGCACTGGGCTGTAGCTAAGCCCCCGAGTGGGAGGCCGGCTCACCACTCGGTAAGGATTTTTACAAACTTAGGCAAAACGGATTCGCGGCTAAGTCACCCACTGGGTGTGAAATTTTTTCTGAACAAATAAAAGTGACAAAAATTATTGGGGAAATTATGACACTATTATCTTGCAAAACATGGACTACAGAAGTACTTTTATTACAACTCATCCGAGTGAAAAACTTAAGTGTAGAATGGACGGAGTAGTTCCGCGTTCCAAGCTCGGGGCTCGTCGATATTGTGCTTGACGTTGTAGAGACGGTACGCCCCGTTGTGGAGGACTTTGGTGACGATGAAGGGTCCTTCCCAAGAAGGAGCAAGCTTGTGTTCTTTCTGCTAATCCACTCAGAGAACCAAATCCCCCTCCTGGAAGGCTCGAGTCTTCACGTTTCTGGCGTGGAAGCGACGCAAGTCTTGTTGGTAGATGGTCGATCGGATCAGAGCCATCTCTCTTTCTTCCTCTAAAAGGTCGACTGCGTCCTGCCGCGCTTGTTCAGCTTCAGCTTTGTTGTAAAGTTCAACCCGAGGAGCATTGTGGAGAAGATCACTCGGCAAAACTGCTTCAGCTCCATAGACCAAGAAGAATGGAGTTCTCCCGGTCGACCGATTAGGCGTGGTCCGCAGTCCCCAAAGCACTGAGGGAAGTTCGTCGACCCATGCTCCAGCTACATGCTTGAGATCACGCATCAGTCAGGGTTTCAACCCTTTGAGGATCAGGCCATTGGCTCGCTCTGCTTGTCCATTTGACTGCGGATGGGCGACCGAAGCGTAGTCGACTCGTGTGCCATGAGAGGTGCAGAAATCCCTGAATTCCTCCGAGTCGAAGTTCGACCCATTATCTGTAATGATGCTGTGCGGGACTCCATATCTGAATATCAGTTCCCTGATGAAGCTAACAGCAGTACCGGCGTCAAGGTTCTTGATGGGTTTAGCCTCAATCCACTTGGTGAACTTGTCGACTGCCACCAGTACATGCGTGAAACCGCTTCGACCTGTTCTCAAGGGGCCCACCATATCCAACCCCCATACTGCGAAGGGCCAGACGAGTGGTATGGTCTTCAGAGCTGACGCAGGCTTGTGTGACATATTGGAGTAGAACTGACATCCTTCGCACTTGTCCACTATTTCCTTTGCCATCTCATTTGCCTTTGGCCAGTAAAATCCGGCTCGGTATGCTTTGGCCACGATGGTCCGAGAGGACGCATGATGGCCACAGGTCCCCGAGTGGATATCATCAAGGATGATTCGACCTTCTTCTGGCGTTATGCACTTCTGACCAACTCCAGTCGCGCTCTCTCTGTACAACTGTCCTTTGATTACGGTAAAGGCCTTGGATCGACGGACGATCTGTCGAGCCTCTTCCTCATCCTCCGGGAGCTCTTTTCTCAGGATATACGCGATATATGGAACTGTCCAGTCAGGAGTGACTACTAAGACCTCCATGACCAAGTCGACCACTGCTGGGACTTCTACTTCAGTCGGATCTGTGGCACTCTTGGGTTGCGGAGCTTCTTCGGTGAAAGGATCTTCTTTAACTGACGGAGTATGAATATGCTCCAAGAACACACCACTCGGAATGGCTTCTCTCTTGGAACCTATCTTTGCTAGATCATCAGCTGCTTGATTTTTCAGTCGGGGTATATGATGGAGCTCTAACCCCTCAAACTTCTTTTCCAGCTTCCTCACTGCATTGCAGTATCCAGTCATGGCTGGGCTTCTCACGTCCCACTCCTTCATCACTTGGTTGACCACTAAATCTGAGTCGCCATAGACCATAAGGCGACGGACGCCGAGTGAAATGGCCATGCGCAACCCATACAAGAGGGCCTCATACTCTGCCTCATTGTTGGAGGAATCAAAGTGAATCTGGAGCACATATCTGAGCTTATCTCCTCTGGGGGAAACCAGGACAACCCCAGCACCGGAACCATTCAACATCTTAGAGCCATCAAAGAACATGGTCCAATGCTCCGAGTGAACTTCAGTCGGCTGCTGCTGTTCAATCCACTCGGCGAGGAAATCTGCTATTGCCTGGGACTTAATGGCTTTCTTTGCCTCAAACTTGATATCAAGGGGAAGAAGTTCAATCGCCCATTTCGCCACTCGACCAGTTGCATCTCTGTTGTGCAAAATCTCTGAAAGTGGAGCGTCGCTGACGACTGTGATGGAATGATCAGAGAAATAATGAGCAACCTTCTTCGTGGTCATGTATATCCCATACACAAGCTTCTGATAATGAGGGTATCTCTGCTTGGATGGAGTCAAAACTTCAGACAGATAATACACTGGGCGCTGAACTTTGAAGGCTTTCCCTTCTTCTTCCCGCTCGACCGTAAGTACTGTACTGACGACTTGTCCTGTGGCTGCGATATAAAGCAACAGAGGCTCTTTGCTGATTGGAGCAGCAAGCACCGGCTGGGTGGAGAGCAGAGCTTTTAGCTCGGCAAACGCTGCATCAGCTTCTGGAGTCCACTCGAACTTGTCTGCCTTCTTCATCAGTCGGTAAAGAGGCAATGCCTTTTCACCGAGTCGTGAGATGAATCGACTTAATGCGGCCAAGCATCCAGTAAGCTTCTGGACATCGTGCACTCGCACGGGCGTTTCATTGGGAGTATAGTGCCGATCTTTTCTGGATTAGCGTCGATCCCTCGTTCGGAAACGAGAAAACCGAGTAACTTGCCACCAGGAACTCCGAATGTGCACTTTGATGGATTGAGCTTGATATCATACCTTCTGAGGTTGGCAAATGTTTCGGCGAGGTCAGTGAGCAGGTCGAACCTTTTCGTGACTTGACCACGATATCATCCATATACGCTTCCACATTCCGACTGATTTGAGTGAGCAAACACTTCTGAATCATTCGCATAAATGTGGCTCCGACATTCTTGAGGCCGAATGGCATGGTGATATAGCAGAAGCACCCGAATGGAGTGATGAAAGCTGTTTTTATCTCATCGGGTCCGTACAGACGGATCTGATGGTACCCGGAATAGGCGTCTAGAAAAGACAATCTCTCGCATCCCGCGGTCGAGTCAACAATTTGATCAATGCGAGGGAGAGGAAAATGATCTTTCGGGCAGGCCCGATTGATGTGCTTGAAATCAATGCACATTCGAAGTGAGTTGTCCTACTTAGGAACCATGACGACATTCGCGAGCCACTCGGAGTGGTATATCTCTCGGATAAATCCTGCCGCCAACAGTCGAGCCACTTCCTCACCAATAGCCTTTCTCTTCTGGACGGCGGACCGCCGAAGATGCTCTTTAACTGGTTTTGCTGATGAGTCGACTCTAAGACGATGCTCAGCCAGTCCCCTGGGAACACCCGGCATGTCAGCTGGCTTCCATGCAAAAATGTCCCAGTTCTCACGGAGGAACTGGATGAGCGCTTCTTCCTATTTCGGGTCGAGTGTTGTGGAGATGTGGGTCGGGGCTGCATTGGGGTCGGTCGGGTGAATGTGGACAGGCTTCGTCTCACCGGACGACTGAAATGCAGACTCTGTGGCGGGCTTCTTGGCTTGCAGCAGATCACTCGGAACTGCATTTTGCTTATATTCTTCAAACTCGACCGCTGTCACCTGGGAATCGGCAATCTTTGAGCCTTTCTGGAAACACTCTTCTGCCTTTTTCCGATCACCAGTGACAGTGATCACTCCTTTGGGGCCGGGCATCTTCAGTTTGAGGTAGACGTAACATGGTCGAGCCATGAACCGTGCGTAAGCTGGTCTCCCCAAAATAGCGTGGTACGCGCTCTGAAAATCCACGACCTCAAATGTCAGCTTCTCCTTACGAAAATGCTTTGAATCACCAAACACCACGTCCAGAGCTATTTGACCGAGTGACTCGGCTTTCTTTCCTGGTATAACTCCATGAAAGCTCATGTTACTGGTGCTCAGTCGGGACATCGGAATGCCCATTCCCTTCAGCGTGTCCGCATATAATAAATTCAGTCCGCTACCGCCGTCCATCAGCACCTTCGTCAGCCGAGTGCCTTCGACAAGTGGGTCGACCACCAAAGCTTGCCTCCCAGGGGTGGCAATATGAGTCGGGTGATCAGACTGATCGAATGTGATGGGAGTTTGGGACCATCTCAGATAACTTGGTTTCGCCGGGGCAACCATGTTCACCTCACGGTTAATGACCTTCAGTCGGCTCTTGCTTTCCACATCTGCGAAAATCATCAGAGTGGAGTTGACATGTGGATATCCTCCTTCACTGTCCTCCTTATCTTCGGTCTTGTCCGACTCCTTTTCCTTATCCTTGGACTGTTTTCCTTGAAACTGCTGGATTAGGAGTCGACACTGGCGAGTGGTATGCTTCGGGTAGATGATATTACCCTCTTCATCTTTCTTTGTGTGGATGTGACACGGCATATCCATCACGTTATTTCCTTCTTTATCCTTCACCTTCTTGGGGTTCCAGGATCCTTTGGGTTTCCCTTTGAACTTGCCCTGAGTCACGGCCAGAGCCTCTCCAGGAGCTGCCGGTTCAGCTTTCCGCTTCTGCTTCCGACTGGTATTTCCCTTCTCCGACTGACTCGGCTTGTACTTGCAGCTTCGGAGTCGGTCTTCCTCTTCGCCGTTGGCATACTTGGTAGCAATCTCCATCATCCGACTCAGGGTCATGTCTCCGGTTCGACCAAACTTCAAACTCAATTCTCTGTTCTTAACACCATCCTTGAAGGCGCAGACTGCCTGATGATCAGACACGTTCTCCACGGTATGATGCAAAGTGATCCATCTCTGAATATACTCTCTGAGAGTCTCATTCGTCTTCTGCACACAGACTTGCAGCTCTGTCAATCCGGCTGGTCGCTTGCAAGTTCCTTCAAATGTTCTGACGAACACTCGGGACAGATCTTCCCAAGTGTAAATGCTGCTAGGAGGTAACTGATTCAACCACGCTCTGGCAGAACCTTCCAACATGAGGGGCAAATGCTTCATGGCCACCTCGTCATTCCCGCCACCAATCTGAACCGCCACTCGGTAGTCCTCAAGCGAAGTTTCAGGCTTAGACTCACCAGTGAACTTGCTTACTCCGGTTGCCAACCTGAAGTTTGGGGGAATTACCGCGGCTCTGATAGCCCTACTGAAACATTCTGGACCAGAAACATGCACTCGACTGCTTGTGGGCGCATCTCTGTCGGGGCCGCCCCGATGGGCCCTGTTTCGGTCGACCAAGCCTTGCACGATGATGGATCGCGCGTCGAAGCCTGGTTCCCGGGGGTCGACTGGAGCTCTTCGCCCCACACTGAGTTGACGCCTGTCATCTTGCTGCCGAGGAGCGTGAGACCCACTCCTTGGGGGGAGTGGGCACTCGACGCCTATCATCACGATCATGTCGGTCACCATACTGGTCTCGCCGATTCTCGCGTCCTTCACGCCGCGGAGGCGATCTGGGACTGTGAGCCGACTGAACCGTATTCGCACCGACGGATCGACTGTGAATTCTATTGCGTGACTGCGACACGGCTGAATTCTGATCTCCTGCTGCCCGAAGCAAATCTCTAATCTGCATCAAGCCTCTGCCAGCTTCCGACTGAGAGGGCTGGATGGAATCTGCTATACGGGTTGCAGCTGCTAAATTCTGAATCGGGGTTCGATATACCTGAGTCGGCGGGAAGAGTTGACGTCGATTGGCGTCGGGAACTCTTTGCCGCGCGCGCTCGTCGAGTGCTCGCTGAAGGTTATCCAGACGAGCGCGTTCAGCCAAGTTGGTCAAACGTGCCTCCTCCAAGGCGCGGGCTTCGGGGGTTTCTCCCACGATGGGAGTATGCAGGGCATCCATGTTCCTGCGGCAAAGTTCTTCCCTTTGCAGGGAATCAAGTGGCTCGGGCCGGTACTCTTCGTGAACTTGAGTGGAGTCGCCTCCACCGTCTACCCCATCCTCACGGGGGAAACCGGGAGGGCTGCGAGGTCCATTGACCATCAAGACTTCCGCCGCTGGATCACTACTATCATACTCGGATGCAGTCTCTACGGAGCCAGTCGACAGATCGAACAGGCCGTAGAGAGATTCGTCGAGCTCGATTGCCGCAACTTGGGTGGTGGCCGTCTGGCGCGCCACCGCGTGCCTCACCCACCGCTGGAGTCTCGACCGACCGGAGCGCTTGCGCTGGCGGGAGACCAGGAGGGTGATCGATAGGGGAGTCGACCGATATGGAGTCGACGGTTGCCGCAGCAGAACACCGCGGACACATGCGCGAAAATGCGTCGCACCGCGGACAGGGAGCGCATCAACGTCGAGTGGAGCCTCCTGGAGCCAAGCGGAGTTGTTGGCGACGAAGGTGAGAGCGCCGAGACAGATCTCGCGACCCTCGACAAAAACTCCACCAGAAACCATGATGAAAGTAGTCGGAAGATTCGCAACTTCTCCAAAAATCGCTAAGACACCTGCCCCACGGTGGGCGCCAACTGTCGTGGTTCTAAGTCTGACAGTAGAGTGGGGGTAGGAATGGAGAGGCAAGGTTGTAGCTATGGAGCAGTTGTACGCACAAGAGATGTACGAGTTCAGGCCCTTCTCGGAGGAAGTAACAGCCCTACGTCTCGGAGCCCGGAGGCGGTCGAGTGGATTATATGTATATGAATTACAGGGGTGCGAACCCTTCTACCTGTGGTGGGGGGTGGCTTATATAGAGTGCGCCAGGACCCCTGCCAGCCCACGTAATGAAGGGTTTAAAGTACATTAAGTCTGGGCGTTACTGGTAACGCCCCACATAAAGCGTCCTAAATACCATAAAGTCTACTTAATTACAGACCGTTACGGTACAGAGTGCTTCTTGTCCTTCTGGTGGCCGAGTGAGTCTTCATGGTCGAGTCCTCCGAGACAGTCAAATGAAGCCTTGTTTGGTCGACTGGAAAGTAGTCTCTTCTAAGGGTATCCTTGGGTAGGGTACTTAGATCAGGTCTATGACCCTACCCTAGGTGCATGACTCCATCACCCGCCGCCGGGTTACCTTTGTCGGCTTCGCTTCAAGCACGGCCCCGTACCGAGTCCTCTCTCCACACCTGAGCCTCCTCCGCCCTGACGACTGCGGCCTTGCCGGCAAGTCGGCCACCGTCGTCATCTCCGCGGATGCCACTGCCTCATCGCGTCGCGCTAAGCCATCGTCCGCCTCTGGATACGGACGTGGATTTTTAGAGCACCTGCACCCAGGCCCTGCTATCCTAGCTCTCCAATATCGCTTTAAGATCCGTGTGACACAACTAAGTTTCTATATGAAATTTTCTCTTTTTTGCTTCTCCCACATAGAACATATCTTGAAGTCGAAACCTATGCAGGATGGCAAAGCTTTCTAATTAGAATCTAGGATAAATCTTTCAGAATTTTTTGTCCGGCGTAAATACTAAAAATATGATTTTTTTTAGTCAAACAAAACGTATTTTGTATATTTATGTTTGACAAAAAAATCTGAACGATTTATCCTAGATTCTACTCAGAAAGCTTTGCCACGCTGCATAGGTTTGAACTTCAAGATATATTCTATGTGGGAGAAACAAAAAAGAGAAACGTATTTGCACGAATCTTAAAGCAGGAAATGGATGGCTAGATAGAGAGGGCCTGGGTGCATGTGCTCTAATATATATTTTCGCTCTGGATACCGCCGGCCCAGCTCCAAGTCGCCGACTCCAAGCCGTTGGCGGCAGGCCCGCCTTAATCTGCCGACTGCCTCCGGTCACTGTTTGCCACCGCGGCCTCGCAGGCGCGTCAAACTGCCCTGCCCCTACCTCACTACGGGCTGTTGCTACACGGCCACGACAACGGCCTCGTTTTGCTTCAAGCCGCTATCCACGAGCCGCTGCTGTCTCATCTACGCTGTCGTCGAGCTGCCGTAGCTTCGCCTCCGCTTTGAGCTTCCACGGCCTCGCCGCATCGCGCCTCTGTCGTGCCCTTGCCCTGCTGGATGGTGTGCTTCCACCGCAGTGACGCGTTGCGCCTCACTACGAGTCGCCCCGCCAGTCTGTAGTCAATCTCGCGGCCTCAAAACCGAGTCAACTCCAAGTCACTGCTGCACAACTCTGAGTCGCCGGTGTGGCCTCTATGGCCGACGCTGCCGCACCTTGAGTCGGCGTTGCCGCTTCTATTTCTACAGCCTCATCACCTATTGCAGTTCTCCTCTACCGGCCGCCTCCACTCGCGTCGCCGAGCCAACGCCTCCGGGGCTGGCCTCGCATCCGCTGTCGCTTGCCGCCAAGCGACCCGGCCTCGCGCCTAAACCGCCGGCCTCTGCTTCTATGGCCTCATCCGCCTCACCACCGGAGTGAGCGTTGAGCCGTTCCACCATGAGTTACGGCCTCTGCAACCCGCCGGGCATGTCTGATACACACTTGTGAAGCTGAAACCGTGAAAAGTCATCATTTGGGGACACATCGACGGGTTGTTAGTATTATTAAGGAAAAGTTACGTGACAGCCCATATTTCAGGCCAAGAGATATGGCATGTGATCTCCAACATGAGTATGGACTATCCCTAAAATACTCGCAGGATTGCCGTGGAAGATCAATTGCTCAAAGAGAATTTTATAGCGCAGATAATGAGGCATGCATCCAGTTACTAATGGAGAAAAATACGGAAAGGACGAGTTTTGGGCTTCTCCGGCGCATCGCACTGCTGCTCCACGCTCGAGTCAAAGGCTCCAAGTACCGAAGCAGTTTCTATTGCTAGTCCACGTGAGTATACAAAAGTAAAGCGGGCAGAGGTAAAACAGAAACCTTCCGCTATTACTGCCAGGCGTGAAGACTGAAGACTTCGGCTAGCACTCGGATGCATGAAGAAAGATCAAATCAGTTTTTTAAGTGAAGCATCTTCGAGTGGTCTAGTAAAATCAAGTTTCAGTCTACACTTACTGTATCTACACACAATGGATTAAATTCTCTGTTGGGGACGATCAGCGCAGCACTACGAACTGGACAACTCTGACCATGCACGCGCCTTGTGCAGAACAAGAAATCATCAGCATACTTGATACGGAGGTTGTTTGTAGGTCTTGTTTACATAGGCCGCACCGGAATACGTCCAGTACTGATATCCGAGTCCGTCCAAAAAATAAATCAGGTGCTATCTGTTCTCAGTATTTTTAGCACGTATTAATTCTTCTGAGAACAATTACTTTGTCCTTCAATATATTTTATGCAAGACAAAGTCCACTACAAAAGTGATGTCATGCCATAGACATGAGGCTCGCACCGGTTTAAACTTTGTGGCCAACTCTCGCGCCTGCACCGGTTACCACTACCGTGGCCGACTCTCTCGCCAATGGACGCGCGCACGACACCGCTCCCGCGGTCCGGTCTACATCAACAAGCCGGTGCCGCACCCACTCTCATAAGCCACCCGACGGATACGCATGCAGGTCGCCGCCCCTATTGCTGGGTTTACATCAATACATGGCCGACTCATCTGTCCGCGCCTGCGATTGACTTGCCTGTCCACGCCGGCTTACAACTCCGCGGTGGATAATTGCTGACTTAACATATCAGGTGAAATCCATCCAGTATATTTTTATATTATATATTGCTTTCTTTAAAAGAGCAATTACTCCAGCTTGCAAAGTTATCTAATGAAGGACCCTAAACCGCCATATTGGTGCAAATTTAAAGGCTGTTAGAAAATTTCTGGCTTAAAAAGAAAGATTCCAGTTTAAAATCCGGCTCAAGGGAAAGTTGTCTCCTGCAAAGCTTTGAAGCTCTAAATATCCGGTTTAAGAATTTCCGATTCAAAAGAATAATCTCTCGCAAGTTCGAGTTCTCGAGAAAAATTAAAGGGACCAAAGAGAGTTTATTTCCTAGCACAACTCAAACATAGGCACCACTACCAAAAAATACACTTCCGTGATGATACGTGTTTCTCACAGTAGGTCGCTTTTTTTGTCATGCATGGACATCCATGACAAATTTATGACAGAATCAAGATAGTCATACTTGTGCTGTCGTAGAAGTGTTCCATGACATTACCAAAATTATCATCACGGAAGTGTCCACTTCCATGACGATAAATCGTGCGTCACAGAAGTGCTTTCGTCAAGGGTGACCGACACGTGGCATCCACCGTAACGGAACGCCGTTAAGCTATCGGGTCGGTTTTTGGCTCCGATAACCCGTTAACAGCCCCGACCAATGGGGATTTTCCATGTGTAAAATCATCATTGGCTGGAGGAAACATGTGTCGGCTCACCGTTGGGACATATGTCATCCTTTCATTGGACCGAAGTCACCTATGATATGGAGACACGTGGCACGGCCCAACAGAGGCCCATTCCTGTGAAAAGGCCGGCCCGTTTGACTTGGTCAAAAGGTGGCGGCCCCGCCCACGGAAAGGCTATTAACGGCCTGTTCGCATATAGCCCATTTACAACCCGCTAACCCAGGGCCCATTACGCCCTATCCGAATTAGGCCCGCTAGCGTCATCTGGGCCGTCCAATATGATTCAGCCCGTTTTAACTTCCGGCCCATGTGTGGCCCATGACTTCTTTCGGCCCATATGAGGACCTTTGTAACTCTTGGCCCATTAACGGCCCATGGTGAAACTGGCACGTAATGAATAGTGTATCACTTTTATACCCATTAACGGCCCGTTATTCCATTGGGCCATTTCCAGCCCAAGTTATCTTTCGGCCTTCTCAGGGCGCATTGATTCTTGGGCTCATTTGCAGCATTCGGTTACATACGGCCCGTTACTGTCATTTTCTGCTTGTGGGCCAAATTCAGCCTGTCGTTACAGTCGGCCCGTTTGCGGACCGTTAATACGTTGGGCCGTTTTCATGTAAAAAAAACCGTTGGGCTGTTTTCATAGAGTTATCAAATACGGCCTATTAACGGCCCGTTATGGTCCACGAATAGTATGACCCATGATTGGTGAAATGATGATACGCCCCGTAGAAGGCCCATGGATCCTACGGCCCATACGAGGCCCATGGATAGTACGGCCCGTAGAAGGCCCATGGATCGTATGGCCCATAGAAGACCCATGGACCCTATGGCCCGTAGAAGGCCCATGGGCCCTAAGGCCCATATAGAAGGCCGATGGATCCTACGGCCCGTATAGAAGGCCAATGGATCCTACGGCCGGACGAAGGCCCATGGATCATACGGCCTGCAGGAGGCCCATGGTTACAACAGTCCGGTGTGTTGCCATGATTATTTTGGCCTAGTTACCAAAAATAGGCTATTGTGGCCACTAGAAAAACACAGGAAAAGAACTGCAGTGACTACAAGCAAACAACTAAACAAGACAATAAGGAAATAAATAAGCAAGCAATTAAGGCTAGCCTATTACCGCTATTACACATATTACATCCACTGGGCATCAAAGTTCGCCACTAGTGCAAATATAGGGAACAAAGCAGCATATTACATACACTGGCCGTCAAATTGGCCACCAGTGCAAATAAACGCGACAGCAAAACAAGAGCATAACTGAAACAACTTCAGAAGAGCTCAAGAAACGTTATCCTGGGTATCCACCATGCTGGCAATAAGCTTAGCAAGCTGATTAGCTTTGTCCTGTTTGGCGGTAAAATCCTCCAACGCTTGCTGTTGCACCAGAAAGTATGCATCTGAATGCTCCAGGGACTTCTGCAGTCCTTCTGCTTCTTGTCGCAGCACAGCTGATCAATGTCTTTCAGCTTGTAGTTGAGACTCAAGAAACCGAACTGATCTAGACAGTGAGTTTGAATAGCTTGTGCATGCGGTAGTGGCCAGTAACTCGAACACTAAACCAAGACAGGACTTCGGGGTTGTATCGCTGTCTTCAAAATAGTCTTCCTTAGCTGTTTTATCAGCTTTGTTGGAGACCAACAAGGATGTGTCACTATCCTGAACCTTATCTGCATTACTTCCTTTACCATTGTTTAATAAGGCACTCTTCCCCAATATTCTGTCAGCATTCTAAAAGAAGAAACAAGCAGACACACAACAAGTTTAGCATGTACTAGTATATGAAACTCATTTCGGTGAACCAGTTCATTAGTAAGGTGGACAGGGTTAAACTACCAAGTCTTCTATTGCCAAGTACTAGTACATAATAAAAGCATCAAACAAACATATATCTATGTCCTATGGTCACTGCATTGTCTTGCCAAATCAAAATAGAGACACGGTTCAAATCATATCAGTTCAAGACAAAGCAGCAGTGAAAGAATACAAAGCGTGGGAAACTACACGGCACAACAAGATTTCATATGGGTACCACGGGTCTACATGTACAACAACACTATTGGCTCTGTTGTGATGCTAGTAATGTGCATGATATGAAAGTCAACTGTATACACAATTGAAACTGAAATCAATAGAGCTATTGATAAGAGCAAACCTGTTAAAGAAACATGCGTGACATACCTGTTGTGCCATTGGAGTTTCGATTGGATCCTTCAATTTAAAAATAAGTTTGTATGAGTAAATACAATGATACAAGAGCAAAGCAATCATAGTTTAAAAAAGGCGCGCCTAAGCGAGCGCTTAAGCGCGCCTAGGCTCTAGGCGTTGGCAAAACGCATTGCGCATAACTACGCATAATCTGTGCATAACTGCGCATAAGCATGCGCTTTGGTCAGTAAAGCTCAAGGCGGTGGCAAAACGCACAATTAACGCCTAGCGCTTTTTTGAACTATGATAGCAGTGGAATCTTAAATTAGAATAGTTGTTCTTCTGGTTTAGGCACTTGTTCTACATGAATAGAGTACAGTAAGACCCAAGAATAAAATACTTAAAAATAGAAAATGAGCTCATAGACCTTACCACATTCTTGGTTCGGGACCAGTACAGAACAAGGCGTTCCCAGTCATCATCCAGTAAATGTGTCTCAGGAGAACGTAAGGGAATTTGATGAGTTTCTTTGCTGGTGAAGTACGTTTTCTTCAGGTAATTCCGATACTGCCACCAAGCATTCTTGAAGATAGCAGAGGTATTAGCACAGGTTACCTCATCCTAAGTTTCCAAATCGGTCCTTCTCTATAGAGAAAAATGGGAAAATTTGCTGTATTATAACCATCATGGAGGTAGGATGCATGGGTCGAAACAAAGTAATTGCCATGAATAACATTACTTACACATAACTCCCGGACAAACACCTGCAACTGGCATTTTCCTTCATCTTCGGTATAATATTTCCAAGATGGGAAGATGCGCACATACAATTTAACAACACCAAATGCGATAGATGCTAAACTACGACTGGCTGGTTGTGCTTCCTCCACAGGAATAGGCGTACTAACTGACGGAGCTGGGGTTCGCCGTGATAGTATTGGCCCTTTGGGAACTAGAGCTGCCTTACTAACTGCTCTTGTTTGGGAGCTCTGTGGTGGAGATGGTGTTGTGTCAACAGGAACTGGGTTACTATCGGCTGGAGTCGGGGTTAGATTGGGTGAAGCTGGTTCTCTGTCCATCGCAGTAGGGGTACAATATGCAAGAGTTTGGGTTATGTGTGGTAGGGCTGGTTCTTGTGCATGTACAACCGGGGTGCTATCTCCACCAAGAGGTAACACTATTTTATTTGAAGACTGTGTTTTTATTCCGCTAGATACTGGCATCACCCGCTCCAATTCAAATGGCTGATAAACAGGAAACATAGTTGAATGTATAGACATTGTATGAGAGACAGATGCAATAGATAGTGTGGAAAAAAGAGGGCATGAAATAGTTGACATGTATATTGTTTAACTAAAACGGATAGCATGACATAATTTCACATATATGATGTCTATCTAAACTGGATAGCATACCATAACATAATTCAAAGATATGATGAATAACTAAACATGATCACATGACATAATTCACCTACATGTTATCTAAGTAATCAGGATCGCATCATTTAATTCACATATGTGATTTATATGCTAAACAGAGGGCATTCGATATGATGTCTGAACTAAGAACATCGTGTTGAATATTGTGTATATGTTGTCTAAACTATGCAATGCAAGACACCGTATGCATGATATGAGCAGTATAACCGTGCCAAGTTAGAGCATACACCTCAGTGGGGGAATAGGACTGGTCATCTATCTCTGAATCCATCTCTGAGGAGCTATCGGGACCCAACAAGAGATCTGCTTTGACAGGTAGCACTGTCTGCTCTGAAGGCCTTGTTTTCACTCCAGATTTTTCCATCTCCCACCCAAATGGCTGATTCACAGGAAGAGTAGTTTAATGTACAAACATTGTCGACAAATGGAAATGTAATGAAGAAAAGGATGGGCAAGATATCATTCAAATATATGATGCCTGGTTAAACAGGATGGCATTGCACATTTCACATATATTATGGCTGGCTAAAAGACATGAGACTGCATAATTCCCATATATGATATAGAAACTAAATAGGTGTCATTACAGAACATGTCTAAACTAAGCAGATGACATATATGATGTCAAAAGTAGGCACTGCAAGGCAACATATGCATGATATGACTAACATCATCATGCCAAGGTAGAGCAAACACCTTGGGGGGTAAATAGGAGTGGTCAGCGGCGTTTGAATATGCCTCAGAACAGATATCTTCCTCTGGATTACAATCTGGAGAGGGGTGGGGAGGGTTTGCCATTGAACCCACCATGGAGCAATGTCTGCACGACATTGTATTGCCGCGCAAAACTCTTCTCTTTTTCTCTACATGTTCAACATGACTGTGTACAATATCTGACATGCATACGAAAAAAAATATGGTGAGATTATGTAAGGAGAGCATGCAGAAATTTAGAGTGATGGTAACAACCAGTGGATCGACGTTTTTCCGTTGAACCAAAATAGCCCTAATGGATCAACGTGAATGTATCTACTACCACTATAAAAGAAAGAAAGGGGCAGATCCAAACAATCACATCCATCAATCGTCAAGATTTAATGACCCTTAATTCTTTCATGTTTAACGCTGCAAGCCACGCATTAAGCCACTATAATCAAACGCATGCCTCCATCGAGTCATCCATAAGAAAACCACCCCTCGCACGCACGATACCCACTCGCCCAGACGCCACCGCCCTCGCTCGCCCACCCCTACACGATCGGCCGCCGCCGCTGCCCCACACCACCGCTCCTCCGCTTGGCCGCTGCCCCACAGATGCGATCGTCGTTGCCATCCATAGCTCCTCTGCTAGGTTGCTGCCGCATGGATGCGGTCGCCGCCCGTCGTTCGGCTGATGTGTGATGTCCAGTCACCGCCTCCTTTGCTATGGTGAGCCGCCGCCGACCTCCTCGGCCTGTTAGCCATGCTAGCGCCCTCCTCCTCCCTCTCTCTCCCTCTCCTCACTAATCTCTCTCCCTCTCCCCGTTCCCGTGCTGCAGAACACCATGGCCATGGACCAAGCTCTGCCAGACCTTCTCTCGTGACTTTCGGCCTTCCTCTCGACCAGATCGACGACGGGACGCCTAGAACTGACATGACGCCGTTTGTTTCCGGCTTGCCTAGCCGCACTGAGCATCTGAACCACCTCCCCAGACAGCGCCGCCATCGTCGCCAAGGCGGTGCCGGTCTCGGCCACGGCGCAGGAGGTGCCGTCGTCACCGTCCTTGTCGTCATCTGGCTGGGCCGTCGAGGATCTCCTGCAGTTCTCCCTACGGGCACCGTCGAGGGCACTGATCATCTATCACAAGTCAATCAGGTGAACCTTTAATTCAAATCAATCTGGTGATTTTTTTGGTGTGTTATTAATCATCTTCCATGGTAAGTAGTAGAGTTGGAGGGATCCTCACGTTTTCAATTTTTTGGTGCTAATCAATCAGATCTCCGTCTGATATAGTAGCTTATGAGCACACGTACCCCGCAGCATCAAACAAATACTCTGTTTCAGAGTTAATTTCTGTAAGTCTGGCTCACCTAAATACTCATTTGATTCACTGTTGGGTAATTGAATAGGGATAAGAAAAGCGAGGTGCAACTCAAGCGAATAAACAGTAGAAGAATGAAGAAGTAAGTAGGGAGTGGATGTAGATCCTCCAAGGGACCATCAAGGTAAGGCATTAAACTGAATTTGTGGCACTACTGAATATATGAACTGGCTTGTTAGGACCAACTTATCTGAAACTAATGTGTGAAAAGCTGGACATGGCAAAATAATTTGTAAGTATACTACAAAACTGTACGGAAAATCTTATGGCAATTTTCCTATTGATGCTTCTAGGTACTGGTTGTGCCCACCTGTTGTGGGATTGCTTCTACCTAAACCATGTGGATTACTCTTCGTACAATTTTCTCGCAGCCAGTGTCGGGAACTCTGTGTACTTGTGAAATGCATGCAGCAACAAGGTCTGCCAACCATTGTCATTGTTGCAAGATTACTTTTCTGAAAGTTGTAAAGAGAATGAGAGATAGAACTAAGTAAGTTGCTCTAGCTCTCACCAAGCTATGTCATTGAGCAGGTCACTAAGCTTTGCTATTCGGGTGCATATGACACTAATTATTCAGTGGGTTGGGCACAACATGGCGCTCAGCAGCCCGTAGGAAAGAAATGGTTCTCTAAGTTGGGATGGTGTTGTGATTAATTGTTGGCTTGTTGCCATCAGATTTACTTACATGGTCAACTTCCAGTGTTCAACTGTGATATGTAGCACCGCAGATGCATATATTACTATTCAGTGTATACTAAAGTGTTTACTTTGCAGAAGAAATGCATGGTACAGATGGTGTTACTTGTTGTTCTAGGTGTGATGATCTCAACATTTTTGCTTGGCGCTGCTATAAAGGTATGGATGTGCCTGGATTGATAACGGACATAGGCAATTCAGTTTAATGTTCTGATGCCTAATTTGTCGTAGCTTACTTTTCCGTATGACTGGAACTGGAAAACATCATTCTTGTTCGATGGATGCTCAGTGCAACCGATCATGTTACTATGATTGCTCTTCTAAAAGACCTAGGCGCAAGCAAAAAGCTCAGTACGATAATCGAAGTAGAATCCTTAATGAACGATAGGTATGCTACTTTGACTCCCAAATTGTTCATCTTTTGATATTTTCTTTGGAATGCGTGCTTTCCCCTTGTCTGCATGCCCATTCCTGTGTTTTATTGGGAGCAGTTCCATTATGATAATCAAAATGGAATGATTGACATAGTGTACAGATTACAAGTCTCTTTGGGCTTTAGAATGTATGCTTCACACTAAGAAGTAAAAGTATACATTATATTGGTACACTTGTATGTGAAATTTAATACAAGTGTATTTTCACTTCATTTAAAATAAATCACACCATGTTGGAAAAAAGAGACCAGAGGGGTTTGGGATGGGGCAGGGTGGGATGTGTGTGGATGAAATTACTTTGCATATTCTTAAGAAGAAGCAACGGCCAACTCATATTTATTTGATCCGGGAAAATGTAACCGACAATGATAATTCTGCCCACGACTGAACTTTGAAACATACCCAACGCACACCCACCATTGGGTTATTGCATAGTTACCAAATTGCGCCATGTACAATTATAAGATTATTTTGTGCTGTATTCTTACTAAATAACCTTGCATTCTACTGGACTGCTATTGTTGTCTATCAGTTTTTATTGAACGGTTCTTGGAAAAACTTCCAGTGCAGGGTCCATAATAAAGTTTTTATCACAAGTTTCACTTGGAGCGTATGTGATTTACAAGTTCAAACTAGATGATACCAAACCATGCTACCAATGCTAATCTGTATCTTCTTTGACCAGTGTTGCCCTGGGCCTTGCATTTGGAATCGCATCTCTACTATGGCTGGGCTTTATTTTCGATGGTACAATCATACAGATTTCACTAACACTCACAGTCAGATATATGGCTTTCTTCACTATAAGACAATCAGATAACAGGCACTATTTTTATCTCTAGAAGGACATGATTTGCTCAGTGTTTGGAAATGGTTTTTAGCTCGAGTAATAGAATGGTTGTCAAGCAACCCTTTTTGCAACATTGCGATGCTGTTTTAATGGCTTGTGATGGCAATCCAGGGTCATTTCTGGATGCATTCATGTGTGCCAATGAGGTTTCCATGTACTGATGATGTAATATTAGATTTTTTTATCTTATCAATTTCTTACCCTGGCAGTACAACTATGTACTCAGACTGCTAGAAAAGTGTATTTTCTTTTTACTATTTCCCCATGAAAGTATGTACTCCCTCCTTAAAGAAATATAAGAGCATTTAGATCACTATCTGAACGCTTTTATATTTCTTTATAGAGGGAGTACTATTTATATCTGATATTGTGTGTTGATTGTTGAACAACTTAATAACTTTTAAGTAATGACTCAGGATAAAGATGATGAAGTAGAGAACATAATCTTGGTGAAGGCATCTCAATGGAGATGGGATAGTATCTATTCATTTATGCTATATTCCTACCCATTTATGCTATATTCCTACCCATAGTTTGTTCTGTGAGCAATTGTTTATCTTTTTAATAGTTTACCAGGGATGATGAATTAGTATTACACATTAGTGATTTTGAATGCATGGTTTTGTAGTTTACTTATGTGTGCATGATTGAGAGTAGGTGCTTCTCAGATAATAAAATTGATTGTCTCATCATTTCATTTGCTCATTATATTGTTTTTGTACTAATCGAGACGTGCATTGCACGTGCAAGCTTACTAGTAGTAATAAGTGATGCAACAAGTGTACAATCTCTTTGTCGTAGCCGTGTCGACCTCAGCATCATTGGGTTGGTCGCTGAAGCAGTTGAGGCAGAGGTGGCTGTCGGAGGTGTGGAGGAAGATCTGAGGAATCTATAGACAGCGTCCATAGCACTGCTCTGTTGTGATGGATCGTTCTGTCGTTGGAGCAGCTCCGGTGAGCCGTAAGACGTCAAGGATGAAGCAGCACAAGACAGACATCGTCAATCTCAAGTGGTATTCTAATAGCATCTCCAATAGATGATGTAAAATGGATGTAAAATTAACATCACCAAAAACCACCTGACTACAACAGATGAGGTAAAAACTGTTGACTCTGAACTTAACTGCCAAAACTGAAATTTACTGTGGAATCTAAATGCTACTGTCGAAACTGAACGCAATGGTAGCAGAGAGGCACTTGACATGTAGTTTAGGGAGGGCCTGTAGTTCATCTTCAACCTGCACCCCCCTGAGCCGTCTGCCACCACCGGCCAAACCGCCGCCCCGAAACAACTCGCCACCGCCGCCCCGGCCAGCCCTCTAGGCCCCCCCGCCCCCCACCCTGAACCCTAAGATAGATAGTGGGGTACCTCTCCGGCGAGCCCCCGTCCCCGCTGCGGGTGGTTCTTCCTTAACTCCGACGAGCCCCCCAACCCCTGAAAATCGACTGACCCAAATGTCGATTCAGTCGACTGAAGTGTGGCTTAATCGGAGCAGAGCAGCAACACGAGCAAGGGGGAGAGCAGCAGCAGCAGCTGAGCGAGCGAGCGATCGAGCGAGAGCCGGAGCAGCAGCAACAGCGCGAGTGAGCGAGCGAGAGCCAGAGCAGCAGCAGCAGATCTGGCTGGTATGGACACCGCCGCCGAAGGGGCCTCGCACTGGGGGAGAGCCGCCATGGAGATGTCGCCCGTGGCGCCGGCTTCAAGGTAGCCGCTCCATGGGGGTGCGGGATGGAGCACTATCGGCGCTGGGAGGTCGAGTTAAGGAGAAGGTGCGATGCGATGAGTGTACAACCTCTTTGGTGGCGCCGAGTAGGCCTTGGCTTTGTTCGAGGAGTCGGTGAGGATGCTGCGGTTCCGGTGGAGAAGGTTAAGGCGGCGCTGTGGGGATGGAGCAGCCGCGATAGACGAGGCGATCGTCGGAGCAGCTCCTTGGAGGTGGAGGACGGGGCGGATGAACCGGCGGGACAACGAGATGGACGATGGATCCTCATCTGGGGAGGTGGACGAGGGAGGTCGAGCTGTTGCGGTGGACGACATCGTCGGGGAAGAGGCTCCGGCTGGGCAGCGGTGATGTGGGGACGGACGAGGGTGGGGTTTCGCGGCTGGAGCGGAGAGGTTATGGCAGCCTGGGATTTCGAATGGCGAAAAGGGGGAGATGGGAGGGGGTGAAGCATGACTTAGGGACGCGTTTGTCCAAAATGTAGGGTGTGTTACAAAAGTACCTCCCACCGATTTGAACTAGCGGCCCTTTCGGCTCAGGGTTAGAAGGGGGATTTCACGTGTCGGGATTTGGCAGCTGGAGGGAGTTTTCGCGCGCATTGTAATTTCGGAATAACAAGGCATGGGTTGTGAAGGTGCCAGTTTTGAGAGCACGATATCTGAATTTTCGGGATATAACAAGACGCGGGTTGAATTTTAGGGACAAGCCTAATGTGTAGTAATATTGTACTTGTACGTACCAAATCAATTCACACTTCCCTCAACCAAAAAGAAAATGAAAAAAATAAAACTATTCACACCACACAAACAGAGAGTCTTGCCCCGTTTTACTATACAAATGCTATTCAAAGCTACTCCCTCCTTCCATCTATATAGGGCCTAATGCGTTTTTCGATGCTAACTTTGACCATATTAGAGCAATGATATATGACATGCAACTTACACAAAGCACACCGTTAACTTCATCTATGAAAGGTTCTTTCAATGATATAATTTTCACATTGTGCATGTCATGTACTATTAATCTTGTCAATAGTCAAAGGCGGTCTTAAAAATCTCATTACGCCCTATATAGATGGAAGGAGGGAGTATGAATCCATGTTATGTCCGATTAATTTTTTTCGCTTGCTGTATAATGCATGTAACCTACTCATACCAACATTTTAGTGCAGTCCAAATGTCTATAGTACCGCTGCAATTCGAACTAAATTTGAATTTGTTTCTCTATTTCAATAAGAATCAACAATCATGATTGTTGCCAACATCAACCATCATAGTTTCCTTGCTATCCGCCAGATATAAATCGGACTGCAGGATGGCAGGCACACCATCATCAACAACTCTGTTTTTTATAAGAGTAGAGAAAAAATATATTAAATGTAGTATAACATGTTCATAAACACACCATGTGTATCACCGCTATATATATTCACACATGCGTCGGTTTAAAACACTATGATAAATTCTTCAAATATCTGAATTCGCTTTTTATAATGAAGTATATATGATCTCTATTCGTCTTTTACACCCACACAACCCTCTTATCTTTGCAGCTAGCGCTAACTTTCTCTTGTGCATGCACACGCCCGCATACCTCTCACCCTCCCTCAGCATTCTCTAGCTCCATCGCGCAAATTCGTCTTTTCACTTTAGGTCGTTCACCCATGGTGTGTGTAGGCCCCCCAGCTCCTTCTTTACGGCATACATCGATCGATATGCCTCTCTAGCCAGGTGTGCCTAGCACAAACACAAGCTTCCCCTCTTCTCTTGTCACCGTCCATGCCACACTCCCACCACTCTTTTCATCGTTATCGTACTCGCACACTCCTCCCCGCTCGATATAGTATGCCTCTCGTACCACCTCCTACATGCATCCCTCTATCTCTATCCTTCTCCCCGTGCCTCGTTTGCTTCTAACACACACATGCATGTATACCGATCGATCTCCCAACATATACCTGGATCGACTTTAACTACCACCCCATCGATCGACGTACCTCACAAGTTATGTCTCTCCTTTCTCTAACAAAGGGCGATTGATCTTCCTATGTAGTTATGTCTGCTTACCATAGCCACATCGTCCCCCTCATCATTCGTGCATGCCTCCTGACCCGTCTCTCATACGCACGTGCACAAACAACAAGCAGCCATCTCCTCTCTTATTGATATTGCGGGCGTGCCCTCCGTTTGTCTAGCAAGCCTGTCCCACCATTTGTTAAAAGCAACTCCACTACCACCCCCTCTAACACTCTACCTTTGTCTCTCTCCCAACCTTATTCCTCTCCTGCACATATGCATGGATGCCGATCGATCTCCCTTAATACATGAGGCAGATCGATCTCCTTAATACATGAGGTAGGCCTCTCTCCTCCTCCACACATATACCAGCCATTGTACCTCTATAGTTAATTGGGCCTCCCTCTTCTCCCACCACACACCGATAGTCGAGCGCTGTAGGTAGGTATCCATGCCACAGAGACAAACTGCACATGTCCCCTCTCACGTTCCAGTAGGCCATCCACTCTATATCTTTGACGTGGGCACACACAAATTCGATGGCACTCTTTATCGACCGCGCACGCACACACACACACACATCATCCCTCTTTTTGATTCTATGGACACCTCAAGCCGGTGATACCTCACTCTCTTCTCATGGATCTCCCCCTCTATATATATGTTATATCTAGGACTCTATTTCACACACATTGCATATGTTACATTTTTTGATTGACCCCCCCCCCAAAAGAAACTCTCAAGAACCCACACACTATATCTCTCTAGGTTTGTATCTCTCTCACACAACCCCACGTAGGTGGTGTACGTATACAAGAAGAGAATAGGTGCACCGTGCACGTACTCACGCTTCGTGCCCAGCCACACCCGCGTGGGTACACGGTGGAGCTCATTTCTTTATGAAATGGCAGCCCACGTGCTAATTTGAACACCTGTAGCGGTTGTTTACCTAGGGAGGTCGTGTACCACGCCTGCATGAAACAAAGTTCGACTTGACGCGTTGCCGCGTTATTTTTAAATAAAGTTATAGCGCTCAATGGCACGTACATAGAATATAAAACGATTTTTATGGAGAAAAAGGTAGTCCACTCACTATATACAATGGAGCCTTGCGTGCCTGGTTTGTCTCTCTTCAGAGTATCTCACACAAGGCTGCGGTGGCCTCTCTCTCTCTCTCACCGTTGGTCACTGATCCGACTGCATCCCGTCCGCCGGGGGAAAGGGAGTGTGGTGGCCTCTCTCTCTCTCACCGTTGGTCACTGATCCGGCCGCATCCCATCCGCCGGGGGAAAGGGAGGAAGTGAATCGTTTCTCCGTTCGAGGGTGCCGAGGCAGCACGTCCCGATCTGCGGTACATGCCGTTCTCTCTGACCAAGCTCCAGCGCGGCAGGGCCTACACCACCTGCTCGCAGATTCCGCCCGCCGCCGCTCACCTAGTTACATCCCGACGACCTCCAGGTATCCCCTCCGGCCTTGCTCCACTGCCCGTCTTCCCACGTCGTTGCATGTGGATCTTCCATAGTTCTTTGCCCAAAACGTAGCTCGTCCAGCGTACTTTCCAATTGCATTCTCGTCCTCGCACCATTTTAGACAAACACAACCGGTGTTGTTATCTTCCCTTAGGGCAAGGAATATGCTTCTTTTTTGTCGTCGCATGTGTCATCAACTATTATTGGCCAGTAATGGTTTCCTTTATACCCCTTTTTTGCAAACAGGGCTATCCATTTCACCTCGTTGTTATTGCGACCTTTTGGTGAACTGCACAAATCACTTTTTTCTTAAGAGTGTTTTGTGTAGTTGTACTAAAATGTCACATGGGCAACGTCTCTACATTTCAGTGCGACTGCACAAAGGGAGATTGGTTTTGCTCTATCCTCCTTGTCGGTGTCAAAACCGGCGGATCTCGGGTAGGGGGTCCCGAACTGTGCGTCTAGGCGGATGGTAACAGGAGACAAGGGACACGATGTTTTACCCAGGTTCGGGCCCTCTTGATGGAGGTAAATCCCTACGTCCTGCTTGATTAATATTGATGATGTGTATTACAAGAGTGGATCTACCACGAGATCAAGGAGGCTAAACCCTAGAAGCTAGCCTATGGTACGATTGTTGTAATGGAGGTTATGTCCTACGGACTAAAGCCCTCCGGTTTATATAGACACCAGAGAGGGCTAGGGTTACACAGAGTCGGTTACAATGGTAGGAGATCTACATATCCGTATTGCCAAGCTTGCCTTCCACGCCAAGGAAAGTCCCATCCAGACACGGGACGGAGTCTTCAATCTTGTATCTTCGTAGTCTTGGAGTCCGGCGGACGATGATAGTCCGGCTGTCCGGACACCCCCTAGTCCAGGACTCCCTCAGTAGCCCCTGAACCTGGCTTCAATGACGATGAGTCCGGCGCGCATAATGTTCGGCATTGCAAGGCGGGTTCCTCCTTTGAATAATCCAGAGAAGATCATGAACACCAGGATAGTGTCCGGCTCTGCAAAATAAATTCCACGTTCCATCGTAGAGAAAATAATATATACACAAGTTCAATCTGCTGACGTATTTTGCAGCATGACGTCACACCACTACCAAGCCTTTACTTGAATCGTGTTTTATTATACCACGTCAGCACATTTAGCGAAGCGGTTTCCTTGGCACGTCTTGTCGAAGTAGAGATCGTGTTCCCCTTATTCTGGGATTCTCATCAATACGGACGTGGGTAACCCAACCGCGCCCGTCGCCACGCCTCCTCTATCGAAGGCGAATCCCAAACGGTCACGGAGACGGCTCTTGGTATTCCCCTTCTTTATAACAGGACCAGGGCTCGTTCTTTTCTTCAATCTTCCACCAAATCTTCTCCTTGCTCCAAGTTCCAACACCCAGAGCCCCAGATTCAAGCGCTTCGGATCATCAACAATGTCCGGCTCCGACCTCCAGGGCCGGTGGATGCCCTCCTCCGTCACGGAGGAGGACGTGCTAAAGCTGCGTGAGGCCAAGTACCTGTCTTACGAGGTTTCGCACAGGCTGCCTGCCGAAGGGCAGGCCATCCCCACCCCCGAGGCCAAGTACCTGCGAGTATGTCGTCTTTGTATCCCACCTCCGTCGGGGCCTAGGCTTCCCGACGGATCCTTTTGTGAGAGGGCTCCTGTTCTACTACGGGTTGGAATTCCACGACTTGGCTCCGGAGTCCATCCTCCATATTTCTGCATTCATCGTTGTCTACGAAGCCTTCCTCCGCGTCACTCCCCACTTCGGCCTGTGGCTGAAGACTTTCAAGGTGGAGCCGAAGATGATCGGGGGGCGTCCAGCAGAGTGCCCCGTGGCCGGAGGGCTCCTTCCAAGAGGAGCTCGGCTTATGGCAGCAGGAGTGGTTCTATATCACCGCTCTGAGGGGCAGCAGGCAGAAGCCGCCGCCTCCGTTCCGCTCGGGACATCCACGACGGTTGATGTCGTGGGTCAACCAAGGGCTCAATTGGGGGCCGTCAAAAGACGTGCCCCTATTGCAGGGCCGGATTCGAGACCTCCAAGCGAGGGAGATCGATCTGGTCGTGGTGATGCAGGTTATGCTAATTAGGCGTCTCCTGCCCTGCAAACGCCGTCCTCTCCGGCTATGGGAGTTCAATCCGGAGGGACCACGGATTCTCCAACACTTCATGGGTACGACACCCGTGGAGATGTACAAGTTGTTCTTCGGACCACAAGTGGCGTGTCCGGAATTGACCGAGGATGCCGGCCTAAGCTGCAATCACCCGGATACTCAAGTAAGTAGCTCAGTGTTCGGACGTACCATTTGTTTGCCCTTCTTCGATTCGCCTTTTAACCCATTATCCTTCAGCAGGAGTGGATAGCGCAAGCAAAGCTGATAAGGTGTCCGACCCCCCTCCCAGAGACCGCGCCGGAGCCCGTGCTGGTCAGAATGTTGGAGGTGGCGCCTTCAGAAGAAGGCGAGGGGGAGAACAGAAGAGCTACCGCCCCACCCAAGGGGGCGCTTGAAGAAGGGGGGGTCGAGAATCCCTCCCTCCAGGGGGAGAAGAGGACCGCCTCCAAAGACCCGGAGGCCAAAGCCCCAAGCGAGGGAAGAAGTCTTCGCCGGAGGGTCCTGCGTCCGGGGAGGCCCCGGCCGCACAGTCTTCTCTAAAGAGTCAGCCCTCTAGCGAGCCGTGAGTCAAAAGAGGGGAGTTCATAAATAAGAAACATCCCTATTTGTGCTTCTGAGGATAACCGAAATTGTTACCTTGTAGTTCGGATCGGCGGCCCTCTCGGATGAGCTCGTCTTCGGGGGATCTTCGTCCGGAGATGATGGAGAGCGAGACGCCTCCGTCTGCTGCGCCGTCGGATATGGCGGACGAGCCTGAAGTGTCGTCACGGAGGGTATCCCCGAGACCGGTAGAGCCGAAGAGTTCGGCGCCGACAAGTGTTCGGTCGGGGGAGCTGAAGGATCTGCTTGAGAGGGCGTCCGTCTCAGAAGATCACCGCGCATTGATGCGCATGGTGATTGGAAGGATTTCGTCCGCCGAAAGCGGGTTGCATAGTGCTGTCCGGAGTTTGCTGGCGGGGTTTGAGGTATGCAGAAACGACGCGCCTTTTTGACAGTTTTGCACATGAAAGTGCGCCCTGTATAGATAGTAGCCCCTGAGACTCGGTGGGTTGTCGAAAGCGACAGCGTGCCGAGGATCAAAATCGCAGATATTAAGTGTCGCCTTTCCTATTCAGGTGGCGGATAGTCCGGGGGCTAGCCGGACTGATGGGGTTGCCGAATTAATGCGGCAACTCGATGTGGCGAATGCAGACATCGTGCTAGTCAACAAGCGATTTGACGAGTCGCAAGGTAAATTTGTTCTCCGCAGTCACCTATTAAGGGAGGAAAAGCCCACCTCTTACAATATTTATGCTTGACGCAGATGGTGCTGCTGCTGTGGAGAGCCTTCAGGCAGAACTTGCTCAAGCCAAGGAGCAGGCCAGAAGGAGTGATGCGGCTGCCTCGAAGGCGGCCGAGGAGTTAGAAGCCGAAAGGGCTGCACACTGCCGAAGCAGGGAAGAGATGGCCGAATTGGCCGTTAAATTGAAGGATGCTACCGACCAGAATGAGGCTCTTGAAAAGGAGCGTCTGTCGGAGCGAGAAGACCTCGGGAAGGCCACCGCCGAAGCCAAGGATGCCCGTTCTGCGATGCGGGCTATGAAGGAGGAGCTGCGTCAGGCCAGAGACATTGTGGCTGGCAAGCCTTTTCTGCTACGCCGCAGGTTTACGGATCCAAAGTATGTCCAGCTTGGCCAGCTGTGGGGTCCGGAGGATCCATATATGGACTTAGCGGCGAGTGCGGCGGATGCCGTTGTGCACTTCCGAAGCCAGAAGGATCACCACACGGAAGAGCTATTTTGGTCTCAATTCCATAGTCCGGATCGCTCACTTCTGCTGACCGATCGGTTGGCCGAATGGGCTGAACTGAATAGGTTGTCCGGACTTGCCATGACGGATATCGTGACTCATGTCTGGCCGGAGAGGCCCAAGCCGACGAGCTATTTTGGCTTATTGCAGCAGTTTCTTGGGGCGGTGCCGCATATCAAGGAGATGAAGCGGTCGGCCTGTATAGAGGGTGCACGGATGGCCCTTGCCCGTGTGAAGACACATTGGATAGAGATGGATGCCGCCGCTGTTGCAACCCAGCGTTCGGACGAAAGCCAGTTACCCGTCGAGCACTATTTTGGGGAAGTTATGCGTGGTGCTCGTGTAATAGAGTCGCAGTGCTCGAAAAATGTCACGTTCAAATGAACGTTTGGAAAACAATGGTTATGATGTAATCGCTTTTTATACTTGTGCGTTCCAAGTATTGAAATATCTCCTATGCGGCCGTTTATGTATACATGTGTATAACCTGAAAGATGGTAGTCTTCGGCTTCAGCCCCCACGCACAAGGTGCGGGGGTGTTCGCAAAAATAGCGCATTTTCACACTTAATCCGACGTATCGGTCCTGTTGAGGAGGTGGTAGCGTAGCAAACGAGGCAATCCGGACTATGATGCTTTATCACTTTCACTTAGCTAGTGGAGTTCGAGGGTGGGGCTATGATATAGCCCCTCGGGGCACCGCGCTCTCCGAATTCGGGGCGCGTGTGTGCCTGACCGGGAAATGGTCATTCGTCAAAGCGGGGGAATTCTAAAGATTCCGGTTGTCGATCGAGTGGTTGACCAGTCTCTCGCTGTATCATGACAGTCAGTTTTCGGCTTTCTCTACTAAGGTGCTCGCCCAGCCGAACTGGGGCACAATCGCAGTAGTTTTCATGGTGCCGCGTTAGCCGATGATACGGAATGTAAGGCAGCAAAACACAGGAGCCGAGAAAACCCAACATTTGACCAAAGACATGATTCGGAGCTGATGCATATAAGGCCTAACTCGAGACGCCGAACACTCCCTAAGGTGTTCGGTCTTTATAATAATGGGCAGAACAATGCCCTAAGCCCCTAGTGTCCAGGTACAGGCAAGGTCATCTGACGCGGCCGATGCCAAAACGTCAGGCTCCACACTAGTTATAATGAGAAGCCAGGGGATTATAGCAACAAGAGACAGTAAAAAAGGTTTACGCGGGGTCTTAATCTGAAAAGAATCCTTGCAACGGGTCCCTACTGCACGTCTGCGCCTGTGTCTCTGTTGTGCCGTTATCCTGGACGGGTGTGCACGTCGTTCATCTGTAAAAAGAGAGGAACTTAGTTCGAAAGGAAATCGTGCGAAAAAAAGGTGTATGAAAAATATTAATAAGTGAAGCGGAGTCTATATTAGCTCATTGTTGCTTATACGCGCAACCCCTTGTAAAGGGGTGTGCGGCTAGGGAGCCCCTAGCTTATTTATGCCGGACTCGTCTATCCGTGTCTGGGGTCTTTAAGTGACCCTCGCAATGAAATGATGCCACGTGGACCGGGCAATTTAAGTGTAAGAGACGCGTAATGTGGTATAGCGTTGAAGCGGACAAAAGCTTCACGTCCCAATAGTGCTTGATAGCCACTTTTGAACGGGGCGACATGAAAGATTAGTTTTTCGTGTCGGAAGTTGTTCGGTAACCCGAACACTACTTCTAGTAATAAGGAGCCTGTGCTTTTGGCGTAAGGGCCTGGCATCACTCCTTTAAAGGGAGTGCGGCTATGTCGAATTTTAGTAAGGTCCATCCCCAACTGGCGAATTGTGCTTGGATATAGCAGGTTTAAATCGCTGCCTCCGTCCATCAGGACTTGTGTAAATTGTAGTCCGTCAATTATAGGATCCAATATCAGAGCAGTCCATCCTGCATTGCGAACACTTCTGGAATAATCCAGGTGGTCAAACGTGATTGGTTTTGACATCCAATCTCGAGGTTCCGCTGGGGTGGATCGTGCGAGACCCATCTTAGCGGGTGCCGCATTGTTTTTCCGTATCATCACATGAAGTGAGTTTACTGCTTTGACTTCCTGTGGGAAAGTCTTTTGTTTTCCGGTGCTCTGCTGGTGGGGTTCCTCATCATCTTTGCTTGATGCGTCGAGCCCCTTGTGTTTGGCGTTGAGTCAGCCGGACTGTTTGAAAACCCAGCAATCTCGATGGGTGTGATTTGCAGGCCTTCCGGGGGTACTGTGGATTTGACATATCCGATCCAAAGTTTTGTTTAAGTTGGAT
The DNA here is from genome assembly GCF_018294505.1 of Triticum aestivum. NCBI lineage: Eukaryota > Viridiplantae > Streptophyta > Magnoliopsida > Poales > Poaceae > Triticum > Triticum aestivum. The sequence goes on from NC_057795.1 coordinate 322,922,706, forward strand.
AGCTCATCACTGTTATCCTTAAGAGGCAGTGTTTTGTTGTTTGGCCGCGAGCTTTTGAATCCGGCGTTGACCGACGTATTCTTTGGGCTCTTTTCTTTATTCCGGCGCTGATCCTTTCTGCGCCGTGATTTTCCGTTTCCATCTCTAGTCTCGGATGTACTCGGGTCGCTGGTGCTGCATCTTGCTAGCCAGCTATCTTCCCCCATGCAAAAGCGGGTCATGAGGCTTGTTAGCGCGGACATTGTCCTCGGCTTCTCTTGGCCGAGGTGTCTGTCGAGCCATTCGTCCCGGACGTTGTGTTTAAAAGCTGCTAAGGCTTCGGCGTCCGGACAGTCGACTATTTGGTTCTTTTTAGTGAGGAACCTGTTCCAGAATTTGCGCGCTGACTCTCCGGGCTGTTGAGTTATATGACTTAGATCGTCTGCATCCGGAGGGTGGACATAAGTCCCTTGAAAATTTGCTCTGAACGCGTCCTCGATCTCTTCCCAATCTTCCAACAGTGTTTTCTGGGAGGCTTTTGAGCCAGTGTCGAGCTGGCCCTTTGAGCTTGAGGGGTAGATATTTTATGGCGTGCAGATCGTCTCCTCTAGCCATATGTATGTGTAATATGTAATCCTCTATCCAGACTCCAGGGTCTGTTGTTCCGTCGTAAGCCTCTATGTTTATGGGTTTAAACCCTGCTGGAAATTCATGATCCAGCACCTCATTGGTGAAACATAGTGGGTGTGCGGCACCCCTGTATTTGGGTGTGCCTCTGTCTTCGAACACTTGACATGTTGTGATCCTTCCTGGGGCCCTCTTTTTTGGCCCGTAAATGGACCTGGCTGGGCCATCGGTTTTCCCAAGATCATGGGTCGACTTGTGTGCGGTGCCACTTGTAGATTTTGGCCTATCATATGGCCGTCTATCCGGCCAGGCGGCCTCTTTCTTTTTTGACTGTGGGGGCTCTATGGCTTCCTCGTCGAATTCTGGCAGCAGCTTGCGCTTCGGGTAGCTCTTTGATTGATGGTTGTTGCCATATTTGTCTGCGGTCTTGAGTACTTTGCTCCATCTCGTTCTGAGTATGTCTTCCACTGTTTTGAGCTTCCGTTTTTCCTTCTTCAAGCTTCTTGCGGTGGCGACGAGTCTTTCGTTAAGGTTTTTATGCTCCGTGGTATGTCCGGCGTGAGGTTGTCTAGACTGTTGGTTTCGCCGGGATTGGATTGATTATCCGATTCGTCCTGTTCGGGTGGTTGCTTGGTTGCATGCTTGTCGTCCACCGATTTGCCCTGCTCTAACGCTGGGTCATTGGGAATGCTGTCTTTGGCGAGGCGGGGCTTGGGGCAGCGCTTGCGTCGCCTTTTTGGTTGTTTATTGGCGGGATTATCCTTTGCCGCGCCCTATTGTTCCTCGTTGTCGCTTCCTTTTGGGGTATCCACCATATATACTTCATATGCTGGAGTGGTCTTCCAGTGCCCTGTAGGCACTGGTTCCTGTTCGTCTCCGGCATCGTCGTCCGTACCGTCCATGTCTTCGGAGTCGTAATCTAGCATGTCGGTTAGATCATCGACAGTGGCTACAAAGTGGGTGGTGGGTGGGCTCTGAATTTCTTCGTCGTCCGCATCCCAACCATCCTGGCCATAATCCGGCCAGGGCTCTCCGGATAGCGAGAGATGCTTTAGCGAATTTAGGATGTCGCCAAAGGGCGAGTGCTGAAAGATGTCCGCCGCGGTGAACTCCATGATCGGCGCCCAATCGGATTCGATTGGCAGGGGCGCAGGAGGTTCGGAGTCCGGCAGAGAGTCCGGCATCCCGGAGTCGCGAGCTTTATAGGGGACAAGGTCATAGTTCGGCTCCATCGCCGCGGAAGTTGCAGCCCCCGAGGCGGTCTCCAGCCACCGGTCCTCGATCTAGGCGATCGGCTCCGGACTGAGGGCCAGAGCGGATTCGTATGCGGCCACCAAGGCACTGTCCGGCGGCAGAGCTAAATCATGCCCATCGTGACAGCACGGCACGCTCGGCTGTGGCTCGGGTCCGTCGAAGATCAAGTCCCCGCGGATGTCAGCCGTGAAGCTTAGGCTTCCGAACCTGACCTGATGGCCAGGGGCGTAGCTTTCGATCTGCTCCAGATGGCCAAGAGAATTGGCCCGCAGTGCGAAGCTGCCGAATACGAAGATCTGTCCGAGGAGAAAAGTCTCACCCTGGACGGCGTTGTTGATTGAAGAAGCCATCGAGCCTATCGGTGACGACACAGAGGAACTCTCAATGAAATCACCAATGTCGGTGTCAAAACCGGCGGATCTCGGGTAGGGGGTCCCGAACTGTGTGTCTAGGCGGATGGTAACAGGAGACAAGGGACACGATGTTTTACCCAGGTTCGGGCCCTCTTGATGGAGGTAAAACCCTACGTCCTGCTTGATTAATATTGATGATGTGTATTACAAGAGTGGATCTACCACGAGATCAAGGAGGCTAAACCCTAGAAGCTAGCCTATGGTATGATTGTTGTAATGGAGGCTATGTCCTACGGACTAAAGCCCTCCGGTTTATATAGACACCGGAGAGGGCTAGGGTTACACAGAGTCGGTTAAAATGGTAGGAGATCTACATATCCGTATTGCCAAGCTTGCCTTCCACGCCAAGGAAAGTCCCATCCGGACACGGGACGGAGTCTTCAATCTTGTATCTTCGTAGTCTTGGAGTCCGACGGACGATGATAGTCCGGCTGTTCGGACACCCCCTAGTCCAGGACTCCCTCACTCCTAATCCAACTCCGAGCCTAATCTTCTCCAACTAGTTAGTCTTAAGAGAGACTTCAAAGGTGACCGGCTTCTATTTATGTGTTTATTGTTTCATCAGCAGTCCTCTATTATCGTAATCACACTTAATATCTTTGGAACAGGGACGCTCAGCTCTATTTTAGTGGAACTGCACAAAATGATCAGAATGTTGCATGCTCCAAACATCTACTTTTTTCCCAACATGCCTTGTTAATTTAGACAGAGCCGGGTGGACGTTGCTGCCAATGAAAGCATGGATCAACTTTAATTTAACACCTTCTCACAACTCTGTCTTTAGTTGTGATGTAATTATTAGCTCTGATCTGCTAATAATTGACATGCATTAGCAAGGAAGTTAGTTTTTTATTATTTCCGAAAGAGCATCGATGGCAAGACACGCGAAACAGAAGCTGAAAGCTCACACCATTGTAAAATTTCATGTCTCGCTGGAAAATTATTTGTATAGTACGTCAATTATGTAAACAAATGATGGAAGCTTGATAGCATTGCCAGAAGCCTCTTCATCATCCGGGTCCATGTGCCATGCACAAAATTATACTCCTTCGTTCCTAAATATTTGTCTTTTTACAAATTTCAAACGGGCATATTTTAGAGTGTAGATTCACTCATTTTGCTTCATATGTGTACTCCCTCCGTTCCTAAATAGTCTATTCGTCTTTCTAGAGATTTCAACAAGTGACTACACACGGAGCAAAATGAGAGAATCTACACTCTAAAATATGTATATACATCCGTATGTGCCAGTCCATTTGAAATCTCTAAAAAGACAAATATTTGAGTAGTCACTCGTTGAAATCTCTAGAAAGACAAATATACTCCGGAGTATATTTAAGAACTGAGGGGGTAGTGCACAACCGCATGGAAGACTCAGCCCGGTCGTTGCGCCGCATTAATAGTGAGTAATGAGCAGTCAAATCGTAAGCCCCACCTTTCCCATTGTAAGTTGCTCTGAAGAAGCAACCATCAATACACTCTTCTTTGAATCCGCTCATACTACTCCATCCGTCACTGTTTATACAACGCGCTTCAGAAAAAAGATCTGTGGGACCAAGGCGACTAGCGATCGGCCTGAAAAATAGCATTGGTAGTTATAGCACGGCGTCTATTACTAGAGGGAATAATGTGTACACACATGCATGCAGTGCTTCCACCCCGGGTACACACATGCATGCACTTACTCCACTCCGTAGTACTCCCTCCGTTACTAAATGTAGGGTGTATAGTTTTTGGCACGAAAATTAAAGAACGCACGTGAAGCCAAAATTTCACAAGTTTTGGGCAAGTTTACACCTGACTAATTGACATGAGAAAATAGAGGAGCTTGCATGATATAAGGAAATGTAATCAAATCCTAAAAAATTATCCAAACGAGTGTTGCAACGCAATACAACTTATATTTTGGAATTTTTTTCAAAAATCTATACACCTTATATCAAGGAACGGAGGGAGTAGTACAGAGTACATGGAGAGAAAATTGTGGACTTGATTGCGGTTACCACGCCCTAATTAATTGAGCATTAAACCAAACGCGTCTAAAGTCTCTCTGGTGGTGGAAATGCATTGAGAGAAATGCATCATAATGAAGCGCGCCCTGTAAACTGTGATGGAGGGAGTAGTAGTATGAAGGTTCAAAACCAAGTACGCGTATGGCCAGTTGGTCAATGCACCTCCTCTTGGCATATCACTGACATGTGGGACAGGAGTGTGAGCAAACCGATCTCAATTGACGGCAAAGAGCCAACCCGCCATTCCTTGAGAGAGACGAGGAACGAGAACACACAGACGAGTTCGCATGGAGGCCAAGATATATTCGAGCATGGTTGGTTGATCGATATCATTCATTACATGTTGGGCTGCCGTTTTCTGCCCTTCTCCGGAATAAAGGTGTACTTTATCAGAGATAAAAAAATAAGAGTACAGACGCTCCACCATGCGGTTCTAGTAGTAGTAGTACTACTCGTACTACTGCGCTTGGCTCTTTGCCTCTTTGTGAAGTCGAACAATGATGGTACTCTGCATGTTGGGTACTACAGTGTATGCCTCTGACAATCTGACACTGAATGGACTGATGCATGTCCACCGAGGGTAGGTTGGATTAGTCAAATGTCTTAAGCGAGCTTCACCTTGTCCTGCAAGCTTCTCCTCGTTCCGCGAGTTGACGGGACACACCAAAAAGTAGTGCTAGTCCATACTCCCTCCTTTCCGGTTAATATGGCTTAATCTTTTTTGCGGGTAAATGAGAGAGCTTTATGTATATATAAGCATTCTTAGGACGATCAGCCAAGACACTGGTCACTAGGAAGCGAGGTACCCCGCAAAAAAAGAAGTAGGAAGCGAGGTGTTTCATCAAGCCAGCTCTCGGCCACATTCAAAGTGCAGCAAGCACGGTTCGCACGAACATGCGCCGCAAGGTTTGTTGACCTGTTTACATGCTGAATAACAAAAAAAAAGAGGAAATATTACCGAGCGCTACTATTTGTAACAGGATATGAGCCAGAATTAAGCGAACATTGTGGCGAGTGTTCCATGCAATCAACTTCCATTATCACATGCGAGAACCCTCGAAGAGAACCAAATGTGTTGAAGATTGCTTTATCACATTTTAAAATTATAATAAGAGTGCAGACGCTCCTCCATTTGGTTCCTAGTACTAGTATAGTACGTACCTTTATAGGCTATATTAGTAGTACTAGTACTAGTAAACTTTGCGCTTGGCTGTTCGCCTATTCGGGAAGTCGAACAATAGTAGCACTAGTAGTATAGTGTATGCTTCTGGCAATCTGACACCGAATTAACTGTTGCACGTCCACCGCCTGAGCGAGGGAGAGCTTGCATTAGTCAAAAGTTTCTCCTTGTCCTGCGAGCCACCGCGCGCAAGTAATGCTAGTCTGTATTGCCTCCTCTCCGGTTAATATGGATTAATTTCAAACGAGATAAATACACTGTCTGTCACTGTATATTTGTAAAAATACGGCCAGTGGACTTCATAATATGCTCATTGCGCTCAATATATATATTTTCCGGTGTTTATACGGTCACTAGCTCACCCTGACTGAGTATGTGTGTGCATGCACGTGTAGGTTGAGTACTTAGCGTGACCGTGTGTGTTCCGTCGTGTGCTCGGACATGCATACATTAGGGCGTCGCGCGTGTTTTTGCATCCATGTGTACATGTGACTGTTGCATACACGTAGGGGGAGTACGTGTAGGGGCCACTAAGGAGCAGTTAAATCACACAGTAAGTTAGTCGTAAGAAGCAACCATCATTTCACTCTTGAATGACACGTACGCAATATAAAATGGTTGATATGGAGAGAAAAAGAAAACCACTATATATACACTAGCAAGAGCCTAAGCTACAAGCCTGCTTGCTACGGTTGCTCTCTCCACAAGCATAGAATGACGAGCCTGATCCCGCAGCTGGGGGAAGGGAACAATGTTCTGCGTAGACGCGGTCGACATCGGCGAGGGAGAAAACCCACAGTCGGTGCGTCCCAATCAGGGGTCATCGCGGTATGGGCCGATGCAGCGTCCCAACCGCCCTTCTAGCTACAGCCCGACGTCCCAGGTAGTCTATCTTCCTTTTGGAGCCGGCTTGCTCCACTGCCGTAGCTCCATCTCCATGTCGATCTTTCTCTACTTCTACTGGCTTCTACTTGTGATGAGTTTATGTCTCATGAACTAGTGCGAGTACTATTATTCTAATCACACTTCTTCAATATCTTTGCCATCAGGGATGCTCAGGTCGATTTTAGTGGAACTGCACAAAAGCATCGTATGATCCGAGGGTGACAACCGTCTTTCCTTTGACAGGTTCTACCTAGCCAGGGAATTAAATCATGTTTAGGGTTTAGGGTTTAAGTCGTAGTGACCCCATCAGTAGTTTTTCTTTCATACACGCTCTCACAACTTTTTTCTTTAGTTGTGAAGTAAATATTGGCTATGATCTGTGAATCATTGAGATGCATCAGCATGCATGTTAGTTTTACTTTGTATTTGATGGAATGTTGTAACGGGGCAACCTTGGAATAGGAATGAAAATGGAGTGGAAAGTTTCTGTTTTTCCGGAGAAAAAATGGAAACAGAGAGAAACCAACGTTTCATTTCGTTGGATCGCGCCATCGAGCAAAACCAACATTTAAATCACGTCTGTCGTGTTCGTGTCTCACCCTCCTCCACGGCTCGACCCCACACGGCAGCTCGGCATGCCACTCACCGCAAACCGAGTATACGATAACTTTCCCGCCTGCTTGTTGATGGATTGCGCCATGGAGTACTACTAGCACTACTGGAAGAGATTGACGAGTTGGGGGAGGACAGCTAGCTGTAGCACGGACTCCTAAGAACTTTTTATATGCATGTTGTAGCCGGCTATTGCGACCTTTGAACGCGGAGCAGCCGCGTGCACCCGAAAGCGGCGCGGGCGACGCTCTCTCGGCCGGCGCGCTGCTTCAATGCCGGCACCAGTGAGAGGTCGCGTCCGCTCTGGCCGGGCATGAATGCGGCACTGACCGTTTCGGGTGGGAAGCACGCGCGGGTGATGAAGAGGGTTCGGGTTGGTTAGGACCGGCCGTGGCAGCGGTCCGGACGTGCGCAAACAAGAGATGATATACGTTAATATTGCTCTGTATATAATTAACAACGTAAATAATGTGCCAGTTGGACAAATATGATTGGAGATGGATATGGAAATAGAATTTTACATAAACACGGATATGCATGTCTATGTCTATGTGTGTGTGCGCGATGACTCTCGCGACCTGGAAGCGGGGGCGTGTTTTTGATCGAGTTTTCCTCCTTGGTACGTTAGAAAATCAGTTTTTCTAATTCACATCTAGATGTTATTTAAGGATATCACATCTAAGCTCCCACAAGTATATAATGTACCAACAAGAAATAAAAAAAACTAGGAAAAAAATAGACCACAAATAGAGTGGTCATCAACTTAGATGTGACATAACTATGTCACATCTAGATGTGTCCTAGACAGACCCTTAAAAAATTGTCCGCCAGTTTTCGTTTCTTTTTTCCGGGAATGGGCGTATTCTATTTAAAACCACTGCTATGGAGAGATTTTTTTTACTCCATTATAGCCTCTTGTTTGATAGAGTTTCTCGCGTCTCGCTCTCTCACCCTCTCCATATCAAAACAAGATGACAGTGTCCACTCTATCTCTCTCCTCACCGGTGGTCACAGATCCGGCCGAATCCCGTCCGCTGCGGGGGGTGAGGAGGTGCTGCGTTGACGTTGTCACCGTCAGCGATGGAGGGAGCCGATGTGCACCATCCTCTCGGAGCTGGCGCTGGCGCGGACGAAGATCCTCCGCGCCCTTGTTCGCTGTCGTCGTGTGGGCAGATCCCGCCCGCCCGCCTAAATGACATCTCGCCCGCCCGCCTAAACGACATCTCGCCCACCTGAGGTATAACTTCTTGTATTGGTCCAACTCCCCAGGTTGCTGCGTGCGGGTTTTCTTCTATGCGACTACTCCCCAGCTCCCCATGCATAGTAGCTAGAGTTCGTCGGCTGGTCCAACATCACCTACTAGTACTATTATAGAGGAAATGCCATTCGAAAAGTTGTCCTGATCTATGCCTCGGTCGAGGTATACATGTTGTTTCGACAAAAAGTACATGGTGGTTGTGCGGTCATTGTCCATATGGTGGTAGTACTATCACTAGTTAAATGAAGAAATGCTTTTTTTCTCGGGTATCCTGGTTTAGTTCCCATCAAGATATAATTATGATGCGTCTGTTTGTTGTTGTACTTTTCATTAACCCTTTTTTATATTTTTGGAAACAGTGATGCGTGTCTCCATACCTGGGCATGTCTTCCTCAATTTTAGTGGAACTGCACAAAATTGGATGGCCATTTTTGTTCCGCCTCACTGTCCTCTGCCACGTGGTTCTTCCTTCCTCGAACTTGATTACTGAGAAGAAACAAACCACAGTGAGGATTTGTCAAACTTCATAGGTGCCTCACCCAAACTTGATGCCAAATAGATGATGCATCACCACGATGACCTCATGGTTGCGTCTCATGGTTGCGTCGGCTGGTGAAGCTAATTGATTTTCAATGAAAAACAAGCTGTCTTCCATCAGTGCTCTTTGCTTGTTACGCACAAAGATGATATCCTTCGTCAGTTCACCTTGGTTGCATTGGAGACGCAGTCGTCTTTCACGTCGGTGCAGTTTTATCACACAATTGGCTATGAACCAAATGTTTCCTCGAAGAAGGATCGACGTTGGTACTAAGAGCATAAGTTTTGTATTGATTTCTAAGCCTTCTCACAACTTTGTCTCCAGCTCCCCTGTAATTTTATTTGTCCAGCTATTAACTTTGATTTAAAAAATGGTGTGGACTAAAAACCCAGATAGACGTAGTAGCCCTCCATTTTTATTTACTCCGCATATTAGATTTGACTGAAGTCAAACTTTGTAATACTCTCAAACCTTTCCGATAATTGAAATTAAAATTCTTTATTTGTACACACTCTCACACGTTTCCCATAATTTGGCGCATGTGTGGTTGTTCACTTAAGGGAGGGTAGTGTACCACACGTGAAGGACAGGAAGTGCGACCAGGACGCGTGGGCGTGGATCGTTAGTTCATCGGAAGTAGTAGTACTAGTTTTCTTCACTATACATTAAATAAAGAGTTTCGTTTCGTACTTACACAATTTAAAACGATTGTTATGGAGAGAATAAGAAAGCCACTCCACTATATATTAGTCGTATACAGACGAGAGTACTATATGGACGCAACTTCATTGACTTAGTGCACCTGCCTTTGGGTTTATGACAGGTGGGCCCAAAATGTGGCTGACTCACCTGTCATACAGCCAAAAGCAGATGGAGTGAATGCACCGGAGCTCAGTCCGTACTACATTAGTATATATATAAGCGGGAGCATCAGCGCTTGTTCGATAGGGTTTGCACTCTCCACACGCTCGCCACAAAACATATATGTTACATGCTGGAGGCTCAGCGTTCATTTGCTAGGGTTTACTATATTCACAGTCTCTCGCCCTCTCTTCACAAGATCTAAACAAGACTGCATTGGCCTCTTGTCTCTCTCTCCACCCTCACAGCTGGTGAAGGAGGCGTCCGTATCCTGTCGGACCGGGAAGGGGAGGAGGTGCAGCGTTAACTCTATCGCCTTCGGCGAGGGAGGCAATCCACTGTCGGCTTTGCTGTTCTCTTTCACCCAGCGCCTGTGCGGGAGGGCCACCAACCCCTTCTTCCTTGTTGCCATATGTAGTGTGGGCAGATCCGGCCTCCCGCCGCATGCCTTGCCACATCCCGACGACCCTAAGGTATAAGTTTCTTTGAAACTGTCGTTGCTCTAGCTGCATGTGGATCTTTTTCGATCTGTAGTTGAATCTAGGTCTTGGTTCAAAGAGGAAAGAAAGGTGCGGTGGGGTGGAGCATGAATCTAGGACGTGGTTCAATGAGGAAAGGAGGGAGGAAAAGTAGTATAGACTGGCTATCCAGCCGCTTTGTTGGTCGAAAAGGCGAAAAGGGGTAACCCAGTACACACATCTGTATGGAACCGATCTCTTTGTTGAAAAGGGAAAGAAACTAGGGGGGTCGGGTAGTTTGTGCAAGACTAGATTTGCTGCCCTCACGTAGGAAAAAAGTTTAAAGAGAACAAATATGGGACCAACACAGATATGCTGCTTGGCTACATACTCTGCATCACCCATTTATACGTGTGGACGCACATGGTGCTAGCATGTCCCATATAGCTATTTTGCTGTTGTTAATCTAAGAATGCCGCCAGAAAATTGAAGCAATGCCACTGTTAAAAGTAAATTACATTTTTTAACGAATGTTGTTTCAAGAGAGTATCTCTGTTAATATGAATCAATGCAACCATTTTAGAAATGCTACTATCCTACTTTATTTTCCATCCAAGATAAGTTAGATGCTTCTTTCTGTCACCGTTTGTTTCATCCTCCTTTATCGGCAAGTAATTGTTTCCTTTTTTGCCTCTGTTAAAACAGGGGTATCGATTCAACTTGTTGCTATTGCAACATTTTGCTTCGCTACTCAAAACACTTATGTTTTAAGAGTGTTTCGTGCAGTTCAACTTGAGTGTCACACCAGTGACTTAGCTTAATTTTGGTGGAACTACACAAAAGGAGATCGAGATTTGTTTCCAGTGTTCCTGTAGAGTTGTTTCAAATCTTGGTCTCAACCACATGATATCTATTCAACTTGTTGCTATTGCGACATTTTGCTTCGCTACGCGAAACACTTTGCTTGATTTCAGTGCAACTACACAAAAGGAGATTGGATTTCCTATTCGTGTTAGCAGATTCGTATTTTATCCTGGTGTTCTCATGAAAGGTCGGTACAGGCCTTCGTCCACATGATTGTGCAGTGTGCTTTGAGATGTTGTGCTACCTGTATTGGTACTGTTTTAAATAAATGTTTAATTGAAGCTATTGTATTGCTGTCTTTTCCCATTAAGCAGTGAACAAAAATGGGACCAACCCAGACATGATGCTTGTTGCTTTGTTACAACAAACTCTGCATCACCCCCTTTATAAGTAGATGGAAGCACATATTGTTGTTGCGCCCACTCTCCCCTGGAACTGTTTATTCTTTTCGTTAATCTAATGCCGTTGGCAAAATTAAGCAATGCCACTCACAGAATTAATTAACTATTGAATCTTAGTTCAAAACTGCAACACTTGTTAGGAATGGTACTATCTTGCTTTGTAGTTCTTTCTACATGTTTAACCAAGGTATTGTTAAGATAATGTCTCTTTAAAAATGAATTAGTTGCATTGTTTTAGGAATGGTACTTTTATGCTTTGTCGTTCTTTATACATGTTGAAACAAGGCATTGTTAAGATAATGTCTTAGTCAATTTGAATGAATCACACTGATGGAGAATTGCTACTCTCCTGCTTTGTTTCCCATTAAGACAAGTCATCAACCTTTATTTCTCAGTAATTGTTTCCCTTATAACTATTGTTGCTTACAGGGATATCAAAATTAAAGCTCGGTTTTATTCTGACTTCGATTTTAGTTGAACTGCACAAAAGGAGCCAATGTGTCCAAGGCAAACTGTTGCGTTACTGGGTCCAGTTGGTCGGTCCACTTCGCAGAAAGAAGCAGTCACTGGTTGCGGTACATTACAGAAGGAATGACCGAGAAGATTTACAGAGTATTATTACACTAGTGACATGACTAGTCTGCATAGACCATTGGCAATTTAACAACACGTGGAGTGCCATGGGCAAAAAGTGCCCAAACAAGTACAAGAAGCTACGACAGGACACGATCATAGGCATTACATATTTTGAATGGGAAAAGCTTGTCAAAGTTTAATCATTGATGTTAGCAAGAAGACGTTAGTTTAATATATTGGAATTGGAAAACTTTGTCAAAATTTGCTCATTGATGTTAGCCAGAAGACATGCATTTGATATTTTTGAGTGGGATGCCCTTGCTGTGAGCAGCGTTGAGTGTTTTTCCTATTCCTGTGTTCAGTTTAGAAGTAAATAGTTACTCTGTTGAGGTATTCCTGTGTTAAGAGTTTGTTCTGAATATTGTCTATGTAATGCCAGGCCTTGTGTTTGATTGCAAAGTTGAGCTTGGAATGTTGTGGCATGCGGCATCACGAGCTATTCACCGTGCCTCCTGAGAATAATGCTTCGTATTGTTTTGCATGTCGATCTAATGCCAGTGATTTGCTTGTTAAGAAGATCATCCTCTTCTGTTGTTTCCGCGCGTAAGAAGTTCATCGTCTGATGTTTCATTCATAGCCTATACGACATGTCGGGTAGGTTAGACGTGAAACCATATGATCTTCCGACCAACTCATGATATTAGGCCATGATTGGATCGTCGTTTTCCAACCAAAACCGCTTGTAAAACTGACGCTTGTAAATTAAAGCAGATGGTCTTGGGCGAAGGCGCTTGGTTGGTCGATTTCGACTAGTAAAATATCGGAAGTACTTCACACACGATAAAACGCTGAACGACACTTGGACGATTGCTAATCCAGCCGTTAGCTGCTATTTCAGCCTTGCCCATGGATGGCATGATATGCACGTCGTGCATGTATCGTCTGGTAATGTCGTCTATATAGCAGTGCTCGTAAAATATACACTGGTATCTCAAATTACACGCATAACCCGCCGGTTTTACTTACAGACCTCGGGCCTTCCGATGACGAGTAACTTACACTTGTATGTTAATACAGGTTCGAAATAAACCAGAGCTCCCAAGCGCGGCCTTACCGTTTCATGCCGTCTCAGTTTCTCGAAGGTGCTCATAGGTGTCCGATGATCCTGGCTTCCTGAATGAGCAGCGGGCGCTTTATCAGACCTCCGTAGGGCCGCGAGGCCCTCTCCGTTGTCCTTCGAGTTGTTGCGCTCGCCGTGGCACCAAGCATTGTTAACATGGTCAACGAACATGAGGATTCAGGAGATGACTTTATTTTGACTGGATGACACTAGGGATCCACTAAGGCCATAGCCGTACGTACGCAAGTGCCTCCTTATTATGTACAACTATTTTTTTTTGCTTTCTCCTAGTTTCCTGACATCACGGTCCCACACCATTGTCAACCTATGTAGTCAATATAAACGAGAGAATTGCACAAGGTGCGGCCGACAGCTGGGACCAAGCAGCTCAAGCAGTATTTGTGTTTTTGAGGCGTGAGCACTGCAAAGTTTTTCTTGGCGATGATTTCGTTGTTGTTCAGAGGAGAGCAAGGTATTAACTGGGCGGGCGGTGGCCCGTCTAGCCCAGGCCAGATATCCAGCCTAGATACTACTTTTTTCAAGATGAAAATGGCTAGCCCAGCTATACGTCTTTTTGAGGAATACCCAGGCAAGGTCAACTTGTTATTCTCCGCCCCGCTGGGCTGCAAATCTTTCCTAGGAGGGATGCATTAGGCTTAACAGGAAAATGGGCTTTAAAAATAATAAATGGGATGTAATTATAAAAACTGGGCAGTAACTATAAAAAAATGCACCAAACACGAAATTAGTTTATAAAATATTATTTATGGATTTTGAAAATATTAAATTTTCGTTGTTGTACGCGCAATGTTTCGTTGGATTTTTACTTTATACAAATTTATATTTAGTCTGACTAGAAATTTCGGGATAAAAATATTTCGGATCCCATCAAAATGTGGGAAATTTTATTGAATTCTGTCTTCAACGGTTGGTTGAAATTATTAATCGTTGTCCTAGCTAGAAAATGGGCTGTACTTTTAACAAACTGTAAATGGGCTGTTGTAAATTCCATTCGAATTCAAAAAATGGGTTGTACATTCTTACAAAACGCAAATGGGCTATAAGTTCTCTGCCACACACTTGTGGGCCTACTAAGTGACGCGTCCCCTAAAAAAATAAGTTGACGCGTATGCAAGGCTTTGTCAACTTATTATAGTCAACACACGGTTCTAGCAGCAGTGGCCGTTGGATGTCTATCCAACGGATGTCGTGCTTCTTCTTCAATCTCGGATATTCTTAGCTTCGACCGCCTAAAAAATGATTCCTCCCCCTGACATCTGGGGCGCACCGTTTCGGAGGCTGACCTGTGGGCCTACTAAGTTGGAGCATACCAAGGGCTTTGTCAACTTAGTCAATATAAACGATTCTAGCTTCAGTGACCGTACGATGTCCATCCAACGGCCGTAGTGCTTCTTCAACCTCTCGTCTTCTTGGTCCAGTCGCCCAAAGCAGCGCCGGTTGTGCTGCCTGCTCCTGCCTCCTGTGGCTGGTTGTGCTGCCGCGGAGGCCTCACCGCCCCCATACTACTCCCACCGCTGGCCAGGCCATTCTTCCACTCACCCACACCCCCTGTTATTCTGCGGCGATGGCAGCCTCACACCGCAGCCGAACCAGTAAACCCTCGTACTCCTCTCTGCGCGGGATTCCACTACTGCGTCTTCCCCGGCTCCGCGTCGTCCCCTTCCTAGGCGTCGCCGTCATCCACCGCCCTGGTGCTCTCGGCCAGGCGTGGTCAACGTGGTCAACGACCGACTTCCATCGGAAGAGTACTGTACATGGAGAGGCTGACAGCTGGGTCCACAACGGCCGCAAGGAAGTGCCTCCTTAATACGTGCAAAATAATTATTCCTCCACCTGACAGCAGGGACCCACCGGACAGGCCACCTTATTTCGTGAAAAAAAATGTTTCCCCCCTGACTGCTGGGACCCACCGGACGGGCCACCGTATTTCGTGAAAAAAACGTTCCCCCCGCTGTCAGCTCGGACCCACCGGAAGTGCCTCTTTATTACGCACAAAAAAATGAATACTCCCCCTGCTAGCTGGGACTCACCTTGGTGGTAAGCTGACTTGTGGGCCTACTAAGTTGACGGGGACGGAGGGCTTTGTCAACTTAGTCAATATGAACGATTCTAGCTCCAGTGACGGTACGATGTCCATCCAACGGCCGTAGTGCTTCTTCAACCTCTTGTCTTCTTGCTCCAGCCGCCCAAAGCAGCGCCGGTCGTGCCTCCTGCTCCTGCCTCCCGTGGCCGGCTATGCTGCCGCGGAGGCCTCACCGCCCCCTACTATTCCCACCTTAGGCCAGGCCCTGCAGTGACGGCGGCCTCACACCGCAGCCGAACGAGTGAATACTCATACTCCTCTCCGCGTGGGCATCCACTGCCGCGTCTTCACCGGCTCCACGTCTTCCCCTTCCTAGGCCTCATCATCGTCCACCGCCCTGGTGCTCTCGGCGCGGCGTGGTCAACGTGGTCAAGGAACGACTTCCATCGGACGTCGGCTGTATGTCGAGAGGCTGACAGCTGTGTCCACAGCCGCAACAAGGAAGTGCCTCCTTATTACACAGAAAATAATGATTCCTCCACCTGACAGCAGGGACCCACCAGACGGGCCATTGTATTTTGCGAAAAAAACGTTTCCCTCCTGACTGCTGGGACCCACCAGCTACACCTTCGCATGCAAGGAAGTGCGTCGGGGCAAAAAAAGATTCGCCCCCTGACTGCTAGGACCCACCAGCTACATCTTCGCACGCAAGGAAGTGTGTCCGGGCAAAAAAAAAACAAAACCATTCGCCCCTTGATAGCTGGGACCCACCAGCTACATCTTCGAAGGCAAGGAAGTGCCTGACAGTCGGGACCCACCTGGTCGAAGCGTACGTAGCTTGTCATTCTGGTCGCGAACGTGTACGTACATACTGGTCGATGTAGAGGCGCGCACGTGTCGTAGTAGAGGCGTGCACGTGTCGTAGTAGAGGCGCGCACATACATTGTACACGTACATACAACGGCGAGGGTGCAAGAAAGAAAATACGGCCACATACGTACATACGGGCAGGGTCTCGAACGCCTACTCGCGCATACGTACATGGCTGGGTCGGAACGGAGAAACAGCGTCGTCGTCGTGTTCATGGGGAGCCAACCGGCTGGGTCGGAATGGAATGTGTGGTCGTGTTCATCAGGAGGGCTTGGACGGAACAAGCGATGGAAACGAGGCATGGCGTACCGCATAACGGAGGAAACGGCCTTGTGTTCAACCGGCCACGTTCGAAACGGGATCCTATTGATCGGGAGGGGCCTGGCGTACCGCAAAACGGAGGAAACGGACCTCCTACGGTCGAAACAGGGGTCCTGTTGATCAGGAGGGGTTTGGGTGTGGCGTACCGCAAAACGGAGGAAACAGACCTCCTATGGTCGAAACAGGGGTCCTGTTGATCGGGAGGGGTGTGGCGTACCGCAAAATGGACGAAACGGACCTCCTACGGTCGAAACGGGGGCCCTATTCATCGGGAGGGGTGTGGCGTACCGCAAAACGGGACTCCACGGGATACTGTTCATCTCCACCGTCGACCTCCTCCAGCCTCCACGGGCTACCGTCGACCTCCTTCAGCCTCCACGGGCTCATGTTCATCCAGCCTCCACCGCGCGCTACTCCACCGGCTACTGTTCAACCACCCCTCCATGGGCACCCCTCCACCGTCTACTCTTCATCCAGCCCTCCACACCACGGGGTCCTGTTCAACCACCCCTCCACGGCCACCCCCTCCACCGTCTACTGTTCATCCTGCCTTCCACACCACGGGGTCCTGTTCATCCAGAGGCAACGCCACCGCTCACTGTGAAGGAAATATGCCATAGAGGCAATAATAAAGTTATTATTTATTTCCTTATATCATGATAAATGTTTATTATTCATGCTAGAATTGTATTAACCGGAAACATAATACATGTGTGAATACATAGACAAACATAGTGTCACTAGTATGCCTCTACTTGACTAGCTCGTTTATCAAAGATGGTTATGTTTCCTAGCCATGGACAAAAGAGTTGCCATTTGATTAACGGGGTCATATCATTAGGAGAATGATGTGATTGACATGACCCATTCCGTTAGCCTAGCACTTGATCGTTTAGTATGTTGCTATTGCTTTCTTCATGACTTATACATGTTCCTGTAACTATGAGATTATGCAACTCCCATTTACCGGAGGAACACTTTGGGTGCTACCAAATGTCACAACGTAACTGGGTGATTATAAAGGAGTACTACAGGTGTCTCCAAAGGTACATGTTAGGTTGACGTATTTCGAGATTAGGTTTTGTCACTCCGATTGTCGGAGAGGTATCTCTGGGCCCTCTCGGTAATGCACATCACTATAAGCCTTGCAAGCAATGTAGCTAATGAGTTAGTTACGGAATGATGCATTACTAACGAGTAAAGAGACTTGCCGGTAGCGAGATTGAACTAGGTATTGGATACCGACGATCGAATCTCGGGCAAGTTACATACCGATGACAAAGGGAACAACATATGTTGTTATGCGGTTTGACCGATAAAGATCTTCGTAGAATATGTAGGAACCAATATGGGCATCCAGGTTCCGCTATTGGTTATTGACCAAGAATAGTTCTAGGTCATGTCTACATAGTTATCGAACCCGTAGGGTCCGCACGCTTAACGTTACGATGACTGTTTTATTATGAGTTTATGAGTTTTGATGTACCGAAGGAGTTCGGAGTCGCGGATGAGATCGGGGACATGACGAGGAGTCTCGAAATGTTCGAGATGTAAAGATCGATATATTGGACGACTATATTCGGACATCGGAAGGTTCCGAGTGATTCGGGTATTTTCGAGGGTACCGGGGAGTTACGGGAATACGAGGAAGAAGCAATGGGCCTCATGGGCCAAGTGGTGGAAGAGAGGAGGCAGGGCGCGCGGCCCCCCTAGCCCAAACCGAATTGGACTAGGGGGCCGGCCCCCCTTTCCTACTCTTTCTCCCTCTCCTTCCTTCTCCTTCTCCTTCCCTTCCTTCCCCTCTCCTAGTTGGACTAGGAAAGGAGGGAGTCCTACTCCCACCGGGAGTAGGACTCCTCCCTGGCGCGCCCTCCCTTGGTCGGCCGCCTCCTCCCCTTGCTCCTTTATATACGGGGACAGGGGGCACCCCATGACACACAAGTTGATCTACGAATTGTTCCTTAGCCGTGTGCGGTGCCCCCTCCACCATATTCCACCTAGGTCATATCCGTCGCAGAGTTTAGGCGAAGCCCTGCGCCGGTAGAACATCATCATCGTCACCACGCCGTCGTGCTGACGGAACTCATCCCCGAAGCTTTGCTGGATTGGAGCCCGAGGATCGTCATCGAACTGAACGTGTGCTGAACTCGGAGGTGCCGTACGTACGGTGCTTGGATCGGTCGGATCGTGAAGACGTACGACTATATCAACCGCGTTGTGCTAACGCTTCCGCTTACGGTCTGCGAGGGTACGTGGACAACACTCTCCCCTCTCGTTGCTATGCCATCACCATGATCTTGCGTGTGCGTAGGAAATTTTTGAAATTACTACGTTCCCCAACACACTGTTCATCCAACCCCCCCCCCCCCCCCCCCCCGCAACGCTCACTGTTCATCCAATCGATCGGCTTCAGTTAGCAGCAGTAGCGAAGGAATCACTCCATCGGGTTCAGTTAACAGCCATCGATCAATCGCTTGGGTTTAGTAACGCGTAGCCTGCAGTGCAATCGCTCCGACTCAGTTAGAGCCCAACGCCTTGCTCGGGTTCAGTTAGAGCCAACGCCTCGCACACATGCGCGTATGTGTACGAGAGAAAAGAACATTGCTCGGCCCCCGACCTCCCGCCGTAACCGGCAACTCCCCAAAATTTTCCTCCCACTCGCTTCTACCATGGTTTTTTCCGTCATGGACGGCCCAAAGAATGTCATGCAGCTGTGTCTCCGGCCCGCCCAGGACAAAAAGCCCATTTTCTGTCATTATTTTTGGTCATAGAAGTAGGAGCCCACCACATCTATGATGATACCGGGTTTTGTCACAATTATCGTCATAGAAGTGTCATATGTATGACAGAAATTTTTTTCGTTCGGCCCAAAATGTCATGGATGTGTCTTTTTTTTGTAGTGCACCCGGCGAGCACAGCTCAGAAATATATCACTTGGGGGTTTCTACTTATAAAGCGGAGTTCTGATTACCCATTGATCCGGCTATCAAGCCAATATTATCATAAGAGCACAGCTCTGGTTACTTTGGTAATCCGGCTATCAAGCCAATATTATCATGAGGGGCCAAAGAGTGTATGTTGCATAGCACAACTCAAACATAGGCACCCATTGAGCACAACTCAAAATGTTACCTGGGGGCTCTTTTATTGCACAGCAACAAAGAGTTTTAACCCTTGTAATAGGCTATCAAGCCAGGATTGGAAGCTAGGTGTATTAACCTAAAACCTCGAGTTAACCTGCCTTCATCAAGTAAGTCACTCCGCCAAGGTAATACTGGTGTGACCCGCCGAACGTTTGGCAAGTCAATCTTATACAGACCCTGAACTTGTCAAAGTTAAAATGATGATTGGTTAATATGAAGTCCATCTTAAAAGGCTTTGTAAAATGGTTTAACTGAGTGGCCTGGCAGCCCATGAAAAGCCTCGATTTTGGGCCTGGCAGCCCATGAAAAGCCTCGCACCTTCTCATGATTTTATTTGACAAATTTTCTCTTTCATTAAAGTTTACAACATTTTTATGATAAACCGATGTTTATTATAACTCGGCCTTGTTGTTGACTATAAGTCACCACTATCAAATAATCCGGGATTTATTAGCCGGTCTGGTTTTGATTACAAATCGCAAGTATCATATATGGATAATCCGGTGTTTATCATAACCTAGTACGGTTTTATTATAAACCGGCAAAATAGGGAGGAGTTATCAATACTCAAGATTGGGATTGTCACCCTTACTACACTGGCTTGGTAAAACCAGCAGTGTGATCGAATATCACTAGAACCGGTTTTCAGACTGGGTTATATTATTCAAATCTTTAAATAGCCAACATGGCTGGATTTTTATTATGGTTATCAATAACCAATATTATGATTGAGGTTTTCAAAGTCTCTTTCGCGCAATGGCTATTATCTTATCAATGAATATGGTTTATTCTACAAAGGAAGGAATAGTCCCGAGTCGCTGCAGGCTTACGACCCGGTACTTGGGGGCTACATTATTCAAGTTGAGATTACATCAAATATGCAAGTCTCATGTCGCTGCAAGCATGCTCCATGACACTTGGGGGCTAATGCAAAGTCATTTTTACTGGTCTTACTGAAGACCCGACTCATCACATCATAATGAGTCGGCCCTTGGGGGCTACCAAGTGCTCCTGTCAAAAATTCAAGGACCAAGTGCTCCTGTCAAAAATTCAAGGTACACAAGCTTTAATCTATTATATTAAAGGGTTCATTGCTCAGTTGGTAAAGCAGAAAGCTCTTAACCTTGTGGACGCGGATGCAAGCCCTATGATGGAAGCTACATTATAAGATGTTATTTTCATTGAAATATATATCAAGTCCTAGCTCAGTATTACATTAAGGAGCCGGCCCTTGGGGGCTACACATCACTGCTCAAATCTACATGATTATATTTACAAAGTCCCTGCTCATTATTGCATAATGACCCGGCCCTTGGGGACTACACTGGTTGAAGTTTTTATGAGCATAAGGAAATTATAAGTTCCAGGTTGCTGCAAGCATGATAACCCGGCCCTTGGGGGCTACATAATATGGAGTATTCAATTTTTACTAGTGACTGGGTGAACAACATGGATTTCTTCCAAAGTGGAAGTATTTATATTGAAGCAAGTCTTAAGCCATCACTTTGATCTGCTCAAGACTTAGGGGCTATAGGTATTATATTATTATCGAAGAAGTATTTTCAAATTCTCTGTTTTGAGCAAACCAGATTAACCCGGCGTCACCAATCATTATGACCCTGTGTCTGCAACCTGGCGTCATCAATAATCATGAAGCGGTGTTGGCAACAATCATGAACAGGTGTTGGCAACAATCATGACCCGGAATTATCAGTTTTTATAACCTGACAATGGTGGTAATCATAAACCGGCAAGTTCTACATCTTCAAGCTGGCTGGATATCAGTTGAATATTTTAAGACCAATATTTTTTGTCAAGTCAGAGCATTGAAGGCCGACTCAAATGAGTTCTTAATTTACAATATTTCTTATGCAAGCAAGTTGATTATGAAGCTGGTCTGTTGACCGGATTTTCTAGAAGAAGGAAAGGACAATGACTTAAGGATGTTCAGGTGCCGGTTTACAAGAATTCTTAACCCGGAGCACAACCTGTCAAATTTGTTCTTGTGTTTATTTTGCAGCATAAGTTTACCATGGATAAATCCAAGCTAAACTGGGGGCTAATGTCGGGGATATACCCCGCAGTATGACCCAGCCGGACTTGGCGGTTTACTTGAGACCCGGTTGACACTTGGCGATTCACTAGCGACCCGCCCTAACCAGACGGTTTACAGGCAACTTGCCTGAACATTATGACTCACTGGTAACCCGGTGGGCAGGACAGACGGATGCCAAGGCCCAAGGCCCAAAAGGCCGGTTTATATTAATGGTGGGCCGGTTTAAGAGGAAAGGCGTGAAGAATATTTACCTTACAAGGAGTTAAGACCCGGACTTGTATCCGGTTGGTATTAGAAGGTAGACTAGTCCTAATCCAAATAGGACTCCACATGTAACCCGCCCCTCTAACTTATATAAGGAGGGGCAGGGCTCCCCAAGAGGGACAAGGAAGAAGAAACAATCTCTAGGGCTAGACACAAAGAGCCGGCTTACCGGCGACTCTCTCATGATCATAATGAGACCTAGCCACAAACAACATGTAGGGCTATTACCGGATGATGTTTCCTGGGGCCCGAAGCTGTCTAAATTCTTGTCTTGCGTGTTGCGTCTCTCGTCCTGATCAACCCCTCTTAAGCTACCGCCTAGATGCGTTGGCCTCACGACTAAGTCCTCACACTAGGACATCTGCCGTGACAATTCTACGATGCATACCCTCAGCGTCGAGGGTGAACTACTCCCTCCTTGTCATGGAGAGCACCAGGATGATAAATATGGCCACCGGTGATGGAACCCACCTCCGGCAGGGTGCCCGAATAGGGTCCCGATTGGTTTTTGGTGGCTATAGAGGCTTGCGACGGTGGAACTCCCAATGTATTGTGCTCCTGGATGTTTTCGGGGAATATGGATATATATATATATATAGGCGAAACAAGTCGGTCAGGGGAGCCACGAGGGGCCCACGAGGGTGGGGGCGCGCCCAGGGGGTAGGGCATGCCCTGGACCCTCTTGGCTTCCTCGAAGCTTCCCTGACGTCTACTCCAAGTCTCCAGGATTGCTTTCGTTCCAAAAATAACTCTCCCGAAGGTTTCATTCCGTTTGGACTCCGTTTGATATTCCTTTTCTGCGAAACACTGAAATAGGCAAAAAAACAGCAATTTGGACTGGGCCTCCGGTTAATAGGTTAATCCAAAAAATAATAGTGTACAGTACATCACATTAAACATCCAAAACAGATAATATAATAGCATGGAACATTCAAAAATTATAGATACGTTGGAGACGTATCAGGCTTCGATGACGACAACCATGGCGAGGATGACCATGTACACGCTGGTCTCCCTGACGTCCTTCATCATCTGCATCTATTCGGAGGCGACGATCTTGTTGACGAAGTTCCCGACGATCTTCTTGCGCCCTACACACCGGATCCCACCGTGTAACATTCCAAATTTTCAATTTGGAATGTTATACATTAGGACATCTTTGCATATCATATTTTAAGGCATTTTTTGTTGATCCTAGAAATTCTAAGCAACTCAAGGACCCACGGAGAGAGTTGGGGATTTCGTTATTTTCATATTTAAGTTTTCTCAAATTTTGAAAAGAGGATCATTTGGTTTTAATTATTTTTCTCTTTGAATATTTCTAATATGAAAATAAAAGAGAGGGGATAAAATGACTTCTCCACATAAAAGAAATATTGGAAGAAAATTATTAAAATCAAATAAGATTTTTATTTGGACTTTATTGCTATTTCATTTGAATAAGGGAAAAATGCAGTTTTCAAAATTGGAGGCCCAAATAAATGTTCACTTTGTCCGCAATATTATTAGAGGACCGTGAATTTTTTTTCCAGGATTTTTGGACTCCGTTTAGTATTTATTTTATTAGTTATTCCGCGTCAGGATTTTTTTTAAAAAAAGTTGAACTGACTTACAGGTCGTGTCCGACCTGGACACTACGCCCGGTCGGCCCTTAGAGGCCGAGGCCCGCGACCCTGCCACCCGCCAGCCCTGCCGCCTCGCAACCCTAGCGCTGCCGCCGCTGTCGCCGTTTCGTCGCCGCCGCTGCCGTTTCTTGCCGCCACCGCGACGCCGCCACCCCGTCGCCCCGCCGCCGCCGACCCCGCCCATCGCCGCCGAGGTAGCCGCCGCCGCTGTCCGGTTATTCTCGAAAAACCGATCGGTTCTTTTGAAACCCTAGGTCTAGTTTTTTTTAGATCGGTTCGGTTTTTTTCGGTTTAGTTAAATAGTGGACGTTCGTCGGAACGTTCGTTTTAACGAACGTTGTTCGTCAGTTAGCCGCAGACAGCTAACGTTCGTTCGTTAGCCTGTCCGTCTCGTTTTATTTTCCAGGGTTTTTCCGCGATTATTTTTTATCACGATTTCTGCCCTGTTCTTCGTTTTAGTTTATCTTTTCGCTCGTTTATCTGAATCAGGTGAAACAAGCGCCTAGATCTTCCTCTCGAAGCCCTCTTTATGTTTAACTAACTTGAACAAGATTTTGGTACTGTAAAATTTGACTTTAGTCCAGATTAGTAAATGGATCTTGTTTCTTTCGTCGTTTGAGTTTCGTTACTCCATTTGATTTGATTCTTTTTGCAAACCGGAGTTCTTCAGTTTAACTTTCTGGTTAGATCTTCTTATTTGAGTTTTACCCGTGCTTCTAGTTGAGTGCTTACGTATGTTATTGTTTGTTTGTGATAGAATACCCGGAGTGCGAAGCGTGCTACTATGAGTCTCTAGGTTTTGCGGATCATCAGCAAGGCAAGTAACACTTTGATCATATCTCTTTATTACCCAGTTTTATGCATTAGTTCAACCCTCAAACATTGCATTGTTAGGATCTGTATAATATGTGGGTTTGGGAAGTAGATGATGAGGTAGAACCTATTGCCCTTTTATTATCAAACCTTTGGGAGTCACTTCTATGTTATGCTTATATTGATATGCAATGCTCGTAGACGTGGATTGGGTGAGTGTATCCATGCCAGATGTGAGTATTGTTAATTAATGGTTAACTTAAGGTGGCTACTTAAATACACATCTGAGTGGATTAGTTGAGGCACCCTGGAGTACCCAGTGGTTGTCAGGGCACCTGGAGTACCCGTGTGATCATCCTACGGTTCGCCACCCAGGCTCAAAGGGATCATCCGATTATTCATTCTAGAAACTTCCTTGTGCATCCACAAGCCAATATGGGCTCTGGCATAGTTGAGTAAGTTGTGTGAGCTCTTGAAGAGGAAGACTAGCAGATGTAGTGGGTTGTAGGTGGTACTATCTACCCAGAGTAGGGAGTTAATGCTTCAGAAAGGCTATGTCTCGATCGTCCAATCATGGATGTGTTCGAGTCTTGTGGGGAAAAGTGCGCAAACCTCTGTAGAGTGTACAAACTAATCATGGTTAGCCGTGTCCCCGGTTATGGACATCTTGAGTATCTGGTTCTTGGATTATCATGTTGATCTCATCACTCTAAATTAATTTGTTCGGTTTAATGATGATGTTTACTTGGGATTGAGTTGGAGGAACCCTTCTCAATGTTTATCAACCACCATGATAGTTAAATAAAATTTATTCCTTTGTTGTAGGGAAAAATTGGCTTTATGAAAAACAGTAGCCATAGAGCTTTCCACCAGCCATATATGCATGTAGTGATAACATTTATTCGGTTCATTACTCTGTGTGTTACATTGCTAGCATATTCCATGTGTTGACCCGTTTTGGGCTGCAACATATCATGTTGCACACTTTTCATACGACGAGTAAGGTGCCATAGGTCGTTGTCGTTCACTCAGCTATGTCGTTGGAGTTTGATGGACTCACTTTATCTTCCAAGCCTTCAGTTGTTATCTTATTTAGATGGCCTTAAGCCATATTATTGTAATAAGTTCTCTTTTGAGACATTCGATGTAATAAGTGTGTGATTGAAACTCTGTTAAAAATCGTCAAGTACTGTGCGTGTCAGCATTACCGATCCAGGGACGACACTGATGCACAGAGACTAGACTGTTTGAGGTCTGGTCGCTACAAGATGGTATCAGAGCACACGCCGACTGTAGGACACGACCACTAAGTTAAACCATAGGTCACTACTCTCTTCTCATTTCTGACTCCTCTCCCTTTTCTACTCTATAGGATGGTGGACTCAAGGAACAAGTTCACACAACCGGATGAAGACACTCCCTTTGGACGACACTTGAAGGAAGTTACTAGGTATTTGAACATTGGAATACCAAGCTTCACTGGGACCTATATAGCCACTTTACCAGAAGAGGAGCATTAGATGATTCGAGTTCAAGTTCCAGGATGGACGTTCATGCCACTCACTGAGCCCAAAGAGTTTTCCTTTGATGCACCAACCTGGAGCCTAGGAAAGAGCATGGCAGCCCACATCACCATGGGATGCATTGGAGAAGTTTACCACAAGGATCTCAAGGATACTATCTACCAGATATGTGGGCACCGAGAGTGAGCAATGGGAGATGATCAGCACCGGGAGGGATAGGTCCATTGCAGCTTTCATCTAGGAGTTAAACCAGCACATTCGTCGCCAGGAGAACCAGATGTGCGCATGCATGATAGATCTGAAGAAGGCAATGAACAGGATCCCGGTGCTGGAGGAGGAACTCAAGTCTACACGTGACGGATATGA
Organism: Triticum aestivum; assembly: GCF_018294505.1. Classification (NCBI taxonomy): domain Eukaryota; kingdom Viridiplantae; phylum Streptophyta; class Magnoliopsida; order Poales; family Poaceae; genus Triticum; species Triticum aestivum. The sequence goes on from NC_057795.1 coordinate 322,948,769, forward strand.
GGAGGAAATGACGATACTAGTGGAGAAGAATGACGATCTAACAAGGAAGCTAGGAGTATTCATGGGAGACCCCGCACCAGGAGGAGATGACGATGATTCCAAGGACATTCGCTCGAAGGACTACATCATCATCGACAACACCGACTCGAACCCCGACGATAGCGATGATGACTATGTTGATGAAGCTGGAGCAGATATCATGGAGTCTTCCACCGATTAAAACTTCTAGTCGACCACCATATCAGTAGTAGAATTCCCCATGTATATAGTATAGTCCGAACACTTTTGTAACGATAGTTAGACCGATTGTATGCCCTTGTTTGAATTGATTGAAGTGATATGATTGTGTTTGTCTCATGTGCATATGGGTAGTGTTTTCCCGCTAGACCTTATTCTATTCTATTTTCTCATCTTTTCTAAGCCCATCAGATGCCTCCGAGACGTGAAAATGGATTTCCTTTCCCACTGGAACTCACTCAGCTGATCCAGCAGCAGAATACCCTAATGCAGCTACTAGTCCAGAATCAGAACCAAGGGAACAACAACAACAACAACAACAAAAATCCACCACCACCACCACCTGTTGATCACTTAGCCCGTTTTCTAAGGTTGAATCCGCTGGTGTTCTCTAGTAGCACCAAGCCGATTGTTGCAGATGATTGGCTCCACAAGATTGGAAGAGAGCTGACCACTGCAGGATGCACAGATGTGGAGAGAGTGTGTTTTGCTGCACATCAGCTTGATGGACTCGGAACATCATGGTGGGAGAATTTCAAAGCCACTTACCCCATTGACAATGTTACATGGGACCAGTTTCAGCAGGCTTTCTGTGACGCCCCCGATTCAATCGTACACTAATCATACATGCAAACGTGTACGATCAAGATTAGGGACTCAAGGGAAGATATCACAACACAACTCTAAAAGTAAAATAAGTCATACAAGCATCATAAGACAAGCAAGGGGCCTCGAGGGCTCGAATACAAGTGCTCGATCATAGATGAGTCAGCGGAAGCAACAATATCTGAGTACAGACATAAGTTAAACAAGACGCCATAAGATGGCTAGCACAAACTGGGATACAGATCAAAAGAGGCGCAGGCCTCCTGCTTGAAATCCTCCTAAACTACTCCTGGTCGTCAGCGGCCTGCACGTAGTAGTAGGCACCTCCGTGTAGGAGGAGTCATCGTCGACGGTGGCGTTTGGCTCCTGGGCTCCGGCATCTGGTTGCGACAACCAGGTAGAAAGGAAAGGGGGAAAAGGGGGAGAAAATCAACCGTGAGTACTCATCCAAAGTACTCGCAAGCAAGGATCTACACTGCATATGCATGGGTATATGTGTAAAGAGGCAATATCGGTGGACTGAACTGCAGAATGCCAGAATAAGAGGGTGATAGCTAGTCCTATCGAAGACTACGCTTTTGGCAGCCTCCGTCTTGCAGCATGTAGAAGAGAGTAGATTGAAGTCCTGCAAGTAGCATCGCATAGCATAATCCTACCCGGCGATCCTCCCCTCGTCGCCCTGTGGGAAAGCAATCACCGGGTTGTCTCTGGAACTTGTCTGGGTGTGTTTTATTAAGTATCCGGTTCTAGTTGTCATAAGGTCAAGGTACAACTCTGGGTCGTCCTTTTACCGAGGGACACGGCTATTCGAATAGATAAACTTCCGTGCAGGGGTGCACCACATAACCCAACACGCTCGATCCCATTTGGCTGGACACACTTTCCTGGGTCATGCCCGGCCTCGGAAGACCAACACGTCGCAGCACCACCTAGGCACAACAGAGAGGTCAGCACGCCGGTCTAAATCCTATGTGCGCAGGGGTCTGGGCCCATCGCCCATTGCACACATGCACGTTGCTTACGCGGCCGATGAGCAGACCTAGCAACCTCCGTTACAAAGGAAGTTGCGTCGCGCGCCGCTCAGTTGCTGACTTCAACAAGGCTTCGGCTGATACCACGACGTTGAGTGCCCATAACTGTTCCCGCGTAGTTGGTTAGCGCGTATAGGCCAGTGGCCAGACTCAGAAAAATACCCAGATCTCGTTAAGCGTGTTATTATGAAGTAACCGTGAACGCCGAACAAGGCCAGGCCCACCTCTCGCCTAGGTGGTCTCAACCTGCCCTGTCGCTCCGCCTCAAAGTAACAGTCGGGGGCCGTCGGGAACCCAGGCCCACCTCTACCGGGATGGAGCCACCTGTCCTTCCAGCCCCCACATCGAAATCACTTGTGGGTACTCAACGAGCCAACCCGACTTTAGTCACCATCTGAATAGTATGTATGTATAGTATATACTCGTGATCACCTCCCGAGTGATCACGGCCCGATAATATAGCATGGCAGACTGACAAGAATGTAGGGCCACTAATGGTAAACCAGCATCTTATACTAAGCATTCAGGATTGCGGGTAAGGTATCAATGAATGTAGCAACAATGACAGGCTATGCAAGAGAATAGGAGTATCCGAATAGTAACATGCTACACTACTCTAATGCAAGCAGTAGAGAGAAGAATAGGTGATATCTGGTGATCAAGGGGGGGGGCTTGCCTGGTTGCTCTGGCAAAAAGGAGGGGTCGTCAACACCGTAGTCGAACTGGGGTCGCCGACAGTCTCGGGGCCTATCGGAAAGAAGTAATGGAGGGGGAACATAATAAATAAGAGAGCAAACAAATCATCACAAAGCGTAACATGGCAATACGCGGTGCTAGAGGTGACCTAACGCAGTAGTAGGTGATACCGGCGAAGGGGCGAAATATCCAGGAAAGTATCCCCGGTGTTTCGCATTTTCGGAAATATGAACCGAAGGTGAAATGTTGCAGGTTCGCTATGCTAGGAATGTGTGGCTGACGAACAGGTTGCGTGTTCGGATTCATCTCGTCATTCTGAGCTACTTTCATGTATAAAGTATTTTCATCCGAGTTACGGATTATTTTATATGATTTTACAAAGTTTTAAAGATTATTTTTTTGGAATTCTGGAATATACCTAAATTCGAATTTAGACGGTGTACTACTTTTTATACGCTCAGATAGCTAGCCTATTAGAATGGCAGGCGGGTCCAGTGGCTGTGTCAGCATACACAGTCAGCAAGTCAACAGTCAATGGTGGACCTGGTCAAAGTGTGAATAGTTGTCGTGGGGCCCACTTGTCATTGACTGATATTTTATCTAAAGTCTTAAATAGGTTTAGATATCAGGGGACGCATATGTCAGAGACTATATTTAACTAAAATGTTATTTATCTGAGTGGGCCTAGGAGTCAGCGTTAATTGTATCAGCTAATTAGATTAAATCCTAATCTAAACAAGGGCCGATCCCATCGGCCAGGGACACAGCCAGCCTCTTGGCTGGCCTCGCACAGGCGCAAGGCACCGGCGGCCAGTGCCAGAGGCACACACGGGAGCGGGGAGCGGGCGCTGGAGGGAAGGCGCGGGGCGAAGCAGGAGGCAACTGGGCGAGGATGCAGGTAGAGGTGGCCAGTGGCGACTCGGGAGCCAGAGCAGCAGCGAGTAGCGGCGGTGCAAGGCAGTGCAGCGGGTGGAGCCGTAAGCAGCAGCAGTCGGGCGGCAAAGGGCAGGGCGTGCGGGCGGCTACGGGGGTGAGCCACGAGTAGGCGGTCACGCGTAGGTACGCCGGGCGCAACCGGTCGCATCTAGAGGCCAGCGAGCGAGGGCACGAGCGGGACGACGCGAGCAGCAGTAGATAGAAGGCAGCAGCAACACGCACCAGCAACAGAGGAGCAGCAGCGCACATGTACGCGGACACTGAACTTTTACCATGGTGGACAAAGCTCACGGGATGGCCACAAACGGAACGGGTCGAGCCGGAGAAGAGGGAAATCGGACGAGGAGCTCACCGCGGAGGCACACGGAGGCCCATTGGTGGCTTAGGAGCTCCAGAGGCGACGGATCGATGAAGAGCAGCGGCGACGACCGAGGAAGAAGATGGCGTCGATCCGGTTGATGTGGTGGCCTCCCGGCCTCAATCCGGCGGCGTAGTCGATGCGGCAGACAGCGAAGGCGTTGCTGGAAAGTTCCCAGTCCGCGGGGACGACAGAGAGCATGCGAACGAGGAGAACCATGGCGTCGATGGCTCGGCAGTGCGCGAGGAAGAAGGAGGCAGCAAGCAGGAGGAAAAGTGGCGAGGCTAGGGTTCTCCAGGGGGGTTTGGGTGGCCTTATCCATCCACGCGACCGAGGGATCGCCGACGCGTGCACATCGCCGGCTATGGCGCCGGTGGATGAGCGCCACGCCCTCCCGTGAACAGGAGGGAGGAGAGGCTCGGCTGGGCTGGGTCATTTTGCCTAATGGGCCACAGTGCCTAGTAGATTAAGTTTCCCTTTTTTTGGTTTCCATTTATTTTCCTTTTTCATTTATTTATTCTTTTATGTTTTAATTTTTTTCCCAAGTCGTTTTAGTTTTGTAATATATTCAATTAGCCCCTCAAATAGTAACATTAATTATACCACTGCCACAATAACTTTGGCACCTAGCTAAAATAGATTAGTATTTAATAAAATATAATAGGGGTATAATTAATTGTTTTTGCTACTTTTTTAATCACTTTAGGGTATTTAATTGTTTTATAAAGATGTTGTTTCTCCACCAATATTATCCATGATTTATTTGTAACATTAAGAACATTTTAGTTTTGACTTTTGAAAACTCTAATTCTTTGACTTGATTTTGAATTTGAATTTTGAATAGGTTTTAAACTAACACGAGATTAGCAACAGTAACTAAGGTGGCATGGCATCATTAGCGTGGAATTACTGTAGCCTTATCATCCGGGCGTCACAATTCTCTCCACTATAAGAAATCTCGTCCCGACATTTTAAGAGGTGGAATAAGGGGGGGAAAGGTCTGGTTACAATATTCTAAAGAATCTTCTCGGTCTTGGTTGCTCTTCCCGAAGTAGTCGATCCTTTTCGTTGATGTGTTTAGTTCTTCGTTTCAGTGCATCGTGACAAAGTTATCATTCTTCCTTCAGGATCTTCATCGTACTTACGAAAAAATAGGAGGGGAATTCCGAGAGAATGGACCCTTGCAAAGTTGACTATCTAGTAGATAACATCGGGGAAGATGGCGGAAAGTAACTCTCAAATTGAAACTTAAGAAATTATCGAGAGCAAAGTAAGAAGGTGCAAAGTAGAAGTTTCAAGCGCATAGGCAATCGTTCGTTGCCTGATACAAATTGTGAAAGGTGTTCAGAGAAATGGGAATAAGTATTGCGTCCGATACCAGAATAGATCACTAGGCAAGTGGCCCGTGAACTACATACGAAGTCAAGCTCTAGGAATAACTTTGGCAACAGGGTGTATAAGAGAGTCAGGTTTCGATCATGTGGAACTGTAGGTTATGGGCCCACCATGTGCTTTAAAGTAAAAGGGGGGCAGACATCTTGCACGGTCACGATAGCAAGGCATGTCAGAGGCTAGCATGTCAGTTATGTCGGCAACAACATCGATACCAAGGGCGACAAACGAAGAGAACCATTTTCCTGCTCGTTGAACGAGGCAGACCAATAGGCAAAGTTCTCGTCCATTGGTGGCTATCAGAATGTCATCAACAATAGTAACAGGGTCTTGCTGACAGAATTGTACACCGTGGTGTTTACATAAGCAGGAGAATAATACTGCTTAGATCATATAGATCACAAGAAAGGTTAAACCAAACAATTGAAAGGAAAATATGATTATCAGATTAAACAGAACAATGGAAAGGAAAATGTGATTAAACACATATTTCAGGGGCATATCCTTCCCAAGGACAAGCAGAGCCTGATATCTGTGACAAGATATAATGTAGAAAACCCTTTAGGTAAGGGGAGAGAAACTTCATGACATTACCCATACAGCGGTGTTTGGATAATTGAGCAAGAAACATTTAGCATTGGGCTTTAAATGTTCTTGTTGAAAATCGGAGCACCATAGACATGCTTTGAGATAGCATTGACATGGTCTTTGAGAAAAGGTCGGACTTGGATATACAAAGGATTCATCGGGAACAACTTATAGAATTAAGTCTCACAATTTCCTCATGGAAGAATGGTTAACCTTGCTAATAAGATGGAAACTATAACAATAGGTCCTCTGGCCAGGTGTGCTAGCCATGACATCACTTTACCGGGTCATATAAAGACCAACGTTATAACTCTTGGAAAATGCGTCCCAACCATCATATCTGACCGGGATTCATATCTGATTGGTGTTAGGATATCTCAGACTTGGGATGCCTGAGAAGGAAGGGGTGCAACACAATTTGACGAGACGACATTGTAAGATTCTCGGGAAATGTACTATGGAAGCGAGTTCCAAAGCAAGAGTTCATCCTTAATTCAAGGGGAGGGTGAGGAGGTGGCTGCTGGGCTCAACGACAATTCATTGAGATTTACAAAAAGGTGGATTTCCACAATTATGTGAACAAGGAGATAACATTTTTCATATCCAATGATATGATGATGTATGCTCAAGGAAAAAAACATACACAATTAAACATCGGTTGAAAGGTGCACCCGATATATGGGATTAGGTAGCAAGATCAATGTTAGAAGGGTGATTCGATAACCAATAGTCTAAGAATCAAGCTATCAACCATTAACTTCAAGCAATAGGGTTGCTAGATGTTTTGGAATTACACATCACAGTTAAATGGCTGGTATCCCGGTTAGAAACAACACGGGGACCAAGATATGAACGGATATGGCGAGAAGTATTACTATACCAAGAATTCTTAAGACGTGGTGAAATTCTCACAACCTTCTTGACATAAAAGGTGGTAATACTCCATGGTAGAACATATCATAAGTTGGATAGCAAGGATCTCAAGGTACAACACAAAACATGAACAAATTTGTGTTGAAGGGAAAGCAATAATGTTGTCGATGATAACACAAATCATCAAGGGGAAAGGATAGTACTTGTCATCATGAATTTGATTGATATTCTGGAAGGAGTCAAAATGTTGATGATGATCACAGCAAATTTTGTCGAGAGGCTCAATGATGAAGCAATCGAACAACGACTGCATCAAACAAAAGGATTGCTGCAACGAAAGATTATTGGATCCACGGATACGGCACCAACTCGGAATCAATCTTGATGTTCGAGGTGAACAGTAAGACGAGGAAGATAGACGTAAGCTTAGCTCAGCATCGAGAGTTGTGCTTCGGGAATAAGGACCAGGTAGCACAATTACAATCATTACGATAATGATATAGCCAATCAGGCTAGGAATGACTTCAAGGATTATTAAACTCATAAGCAATGAAATTTACTTAAGAGTTATCGTATTGGAGCGCGGAATCGATTCACTTATGGATGTCCTCGGTTGACGACAACCCAGAACCCGTGGAGTCACTATGACAGGGAAGGTACTACTTCATCAGAAATTCATAAGATATATCCTCGAGATACCATGGGGGTAATACATGATGGTAGATAAAAGTAAAGGTTGGACTGGGGTATTGATTCGTAGAAGACAAATGCTTAAACTTGGCCGAGAAATGGGATCAAACAAGAACAATATGGTCAGAACCATAGCTGCAAGGGATCCAATTTAATGACACCAAAAGAATTACCCAAATGATTAAATATTTTGCAAGAAGCTTCCATGATAAGTTACACATCGGGTCCATGGGCATGAACACAAAGTTCAAGGTCAACTCCCACTTCTCCAATGCATAACCTTTCATTCACTTCTCATTTTCGAAGAGGTTGTAATGTTGAAATTTTATCTAGCAAAATACCAGAAGAGTATGACTCGTGAAAGCTTTCAAGTTCACACATATTAAGGAGGGCATAGGTTCAACCCATTGGGGCATCGTGGAAACATATACCACAAGCTTCAATAGTAAATATCAGCAACTCAAAAGTAGAGCATGGTTGGCCAATCACATAATAGGATTTACCAATGGCATTATGTATTGAGGTTTTTGTATACAAGGGACACTGTCAGATGAAAATTCAACAAAGGATCTGACGGTCCATAACGGAGTTGATGTGAGCATTTGCACACCACCAATGGAAGAAACAATGCAAAGGCATTTAATTATAGGAACAACTGACTAAATCAAAGCTCAAAGGCAAAGGAATTAAGATTTCCAAATCAAGGGATCAGAAGCAATCGTTCTGATCGAAAATGAATAAGTTCGATAGACTTAGAAGCACAACCGATCAAGCATTGATTGGTCAGGAACCAGCTCATATCCAAATGACGTCTGAGCCAGAAGGATAATCCTAGGATTCGACTGATGATGGTGAACATTCGCAACTTATTGAATCAAGGGACTCAAAAAATGATAGTGACAAATGATGCCAATAAGATTAGTATACTTATGGGATTAACCATCATGCAAGCAAGCAAGAATTTCAAGAACAACAGGTTGTTGAGGATTTTTGAAAGATCAAACAGTATTTCGAACACTTCGGTGAAACACATGAACAACTAGGAATGAGCGGATACTCGGCAAGTGCGAGGGATTATCCGTAGGGGTATTTATGTGGCAATGAACTGCAAGGCAGTAGGCACAAAGTATACTCGAAACAATAGAGAGAACTTCAGGGTATCTTGTAATAACAAGATAAACGGGGAATGATTGAATGAATGGCAAGTGTACGTGGTTATCCATAGGGGTATATCGATGATATGGAATTGCAAAAGCAACGGGCACCAAGTCTCGAGGGAATATCGGAGAGTAACTTCCAAATCTTCTCGTGAAGCCAGCGATAATGTGGACAGAAGGGGCTCTCCGGGAGAGTGTTTTCGAGAACCTAAAGTTAAATTTTTAGAAAATCATTTAACCTGAATAGAAGAGAGATCAGAATCCCAGAGTATAGACAAGGAATAAAAGATCCTAATACCACCCAATGGCCACGTGGGCCCATGGGCCACACAGCCATGTTAGTAAAAGTTTTGCAATGTCTAGACTCAACTTCGACCAAGGAGTTTGATAAGGGGATTCCTATAGGCAATCAGCTCTGATACCAACTTGTGACGCCCCCGATCCAATCGTACACTAATCATACATGCAAACGTGTACGATCAAGATCAGGGACTCACGGGAAGATATCACAACACAACTCTAAAAGTAAAATAAGTCATACAAGCATCATAATACAAGCCAGGGGCCTCGAGGGCTCGAATACAAGTGCTCGATCATAGACGAGTCAGCGGAAGCAACAATATCTGAGTAGAGACATAAGTTAAACAAGATGCCATAAGATGGCTAGCACAAACTGGGATACAAATTGAAAGAGGTGCATGCCTCCTGCCTGGGATCCTCCTAAACTACTCCTGGTCGTCAGCGGCCTGCACGTAGTAGTAGGAACCTCTGGTGTAGGAGGAGTCATCGTCGACGGTGGCGTCTGGCTCCTGGGCTCCGGCATCTGGTTGCGACAACCAGGTAGAAAGGAAAGAGGGAAAAGGGGGGAAAAAGCAACCGTGAGTACTCATCCAAAGTACTCGCAAGCAAGGAGCTACACTACATATGCATGGGTATATGTGTAAAGAGGCAATATCGGTGGAATGAACTGCAGAATGCCAGAATAAGAGGGGGATAGCTAGTCCTATTGAAGACTACGCTTTTGGCAGCCTCCGTCTTGCAGCATGTAGAAGGGAGTAGATTGAAGTCCTCCAAGTAGCATCGCATAGCATAATCCTACCCTGCGATCCTCCCCTCGTCGCCCTGTGGGAAAGCAATCACCGGGTTGTCTCTGGAACTTGTCTGGGTGTGTTTTATTAAGTATCCGGTTCTAGTTGTCATAAGGTCAAGGTACAACTCCGGGTCATCCTTTTACCGAGGGACATGGCTATTCGAATAGATAAACTTTCCTGCAGGGGTGCACCACATAACCCAAGACGCTCGATCCCATTTGGCCAGACACACTTTCCTGGGTCATGCCCAGCCTCAGAAGATCAACACGTCGCAGCCCCACCTAGGCACAACAGAGAGGTCAGCACGCCGGTCTAAATCCTATGCGCGTAGGGGTCTGGGCCCATCGCCCATTGCACACCTACACGTTGCGTAGGCAGCCGGTGAGCAGACCTAGCAACCTCCATTACAAAGGAAGTTGCGTTACACGGTCCAACCTGGCGCGCACCGCTCAGTCGCTGACGTCAAGAAGGCTTCGGCTGATACCACGACGTCGAGTGCCCATAATTGTTCCCGCGTAGTTGGTTAGTGCGTATAGGCCAGTGGCCAGACTCAGACAAATACCCAGATCTCGTTAAGCGTGTTATTATGAAGTAAACCGGAAATGCCGACCAAGGCCAGACCCACCCCTCGCCTAGGTGGTCTCAACCTGCCCTGTCACTCCGCCTCAAAGTAACAGTCGGGGGCCGTCAGGAACCCAGGCCCACCTCTACCGGGATGGAGCCACCTGTCCTTCCAGCCCCCACATCGAAATCACTTGCGGGTACTCAATGAGCCAACCCGACTTTAGTCACCATCTGAATAGTATGTATGTATAGTATATACCCGTGATCCCCTCCCAAGTGATCACGGCCCAATAATATAGCATGGCAGACTGGCAAGAATGTAGGGCCACTAATGGTAAACTAGCATCCTATACTAAGCATTTAGGATTGCGGGTAAGGTATCAATGACTGTAGCAACAATGACAGCCTATACAACAGAATAGGAGTAACCGAATAGTAACATGCTACACTACTCTAATGCAAGCAGTAGAGAGAAGAATAGGCGATATCTGGTGATCAAGGGGGGGCTTGCCTGGTTGCTCTGGCAAAAAGGACGGGTCGTCAACACCGTAGTCGAACTATGGTCGTCGGCAGTCTCGGGGTCTACCGGAAAGAAGTAACGGAGGGGGAAAATAATAAATAAGAGAGCAATCAAAGCATCACAAAGCGTAACATGGCAATACGCGGTGCTTGAGGTGACCTAACACAGTAGTAGGTGATACCGACGAAGGGGCGAAACATCCAGGAAAGTATCCCCGGTGTTTCGCGTTTTCGGATAGATGAACCGAAGGTGAAATGTTGCAGGTTCGCTATGCTAGGAACATGTGGCTGATGAATAGGTTGCATGTTTGGATTCGTCTCGTCATTCTGAGCTACTTTCATTTATAAAGTATTATCATCCGAGTTACGATTTATTTTATTTGATTTTCCAAAGTTTTAATGATTATTTTTTGGAATTCTGGAATATACGTAAATTCGAATTTAGACAATGTACTACTTTTCATACTCTCAGATAACTAGCTTATTAGAATGGCAGGCGGGTCTAGTGGCTGTGTCAGCATACACAGTCAGCAAGTCAACAGTCAATGGTGGACTTGGTCAAAGTGTGAATAGTTGTCGTGGGACCCACTTGTCATTGACTGATATTTGATCTAAAGTCTTAAACAGGTTTAGATATCAGGGGACGCATATGTCAGAGACTATATTTAACTAAAATGTTATTTATCTGAGTGGGCCTAGGAGTCAGCGTTAATTGTATCAGCTAATTAGATTAAATCCTAATCTAAAAAAGGGCCAATCCCATCGGCCAGGGACACAGCCAGCCTCTTGGCTAGCCTCGCATAGGCGCAAGGCACCGGCAGCCAGTGCCAGAGGCACACACGGGAGCGGGGAGCGGGCGCTGGAGGGAGTAGCGGCGGCGCCAGGCAGTGCAGCGGGCGAAGCCATAAGCAACAGCAGTCAAGAGGCAAAGGGTAGGGCGCACGGGCGGCTACGGGGGTGAGCCACGAGTAGGCGGTCGTGCGTAGGCGCGGCCGGGCGCAACCGGTCGCTTCTAGAGGCCAGCGAGCGAGCGCACGGGCATGACAACGCGAGCAGCAGTAGATAGAAGGCAGCAGCAACACGCACCAGCAACAGAGGAGCAGCAGCGCACATGTACGCGGACACTAAACTTTTGCCATGGTGGACAAAGCTCACGGGACGGCCACAAACGGAACGGATCGAGCCGGAGAAGAGGGGAAATCGGATGAGGAGCTCACGGTGGAGACACACGGAGGCCCGTTGGTGGCTTAGGAGCTGCAGAGGCGACGGATCGATGAAGAGCAGCGGCGACGACCGAGGAAGAAGTTGGCGTCGATCCGGTCGATGTGGTGGCCTCCCGGCCTCAATCCGGCGGCGTAGTCGATGCGGCGGACAGCAAAGGCGCTGCTGGAAAGGTCCCAGCCCGCGGGGACGACAGAGAGCATGCGGACGAGGAGAACCATGGCGTCGATGGCTCGGCAGTGCGCAAGGAAGAAGGAGGCAGCGAGCGGGAGGAAAAGTGGCGAGGCTAGGGTTCTCCAGGGGGGGTTTGGGTGGCCTTATCCATCCATGCGACCGAGGGATCGTAGACGCGTGCACATCGCCGGCTATGGCGCCGGTGGATGAGCGCCACGCCCTCCCGTGAATAGGAGGGAGGAGAGGCTCGGCTAGGCTGGGTCATTTTGCCTAATGGGCCACAGTGCCCAGTAGATTAAGTTTCCCTTTTTTGGTTTCCATTTATTTTCCTTTTTCATTTATTTATTCTTTTCTGTTTTAATTTTTTCCCCAAATCCTTTTAGTTTTGTAATATATTCGATTAGCCCCTAAAATAGTAACATTAATTATACCACTACCACAATAAAACTCGTGGCCTAGTGCTTGCCCCTCCTGCAGTGATTTCAGTGCCTAAAATCCTCAAATATTCCAGAAAAAATCATACTAAATTTGCAGGGCATTTGGAGCACTTTTATTTTTGGACTATTTTTTAATGCACGGATAATTCAGAAAACAAACAGATAATACTATTTTTGCTTTATTTATTCTAAATAACAGCAAGTAAAAAGTGGGTAAAGAAGGTTGTGCCTTCTAGTTTCATCCATCTCGTGATCATCAAAATGAATCCGCTAACAAGGTTGATCAAGTCTTGTTAACAAACTCATTCCGAATAACATGGAATTGGAGAAATTTCGAATAACACTAAGTTACCTCAACGGGGGTATGAAAATCCCCAAGAATATCATACTTTTTCTTGACAGTAGGGAGAGGAAATTCAAAACCTCCAATAATAATAGTTGGAGCTTTTTCAATAGAATTGATGTTATGAACTTGAGATTGTTTCCTCGGAAAGTGTACCGTGTGCTCATTACCATTAACATGAAAAGTGACATTGCCTTTGTTGCAATCAATAACAGCCCCTGCAGTATTAAAAAAAGGTCTACCAAGCATAATCGACATACTATCATCCTCGGGAATATCAAGAATAACAAAGTTCGTTAGGATAGTGACATTTGCAACCACAACAGGCACATCCTCACAAATACCCACAGGTATAACAGTTGATTTATCAGCCATTTGCAAAGATATTTCAGTAGGTGTCAACTTATTCAATTCAAGTCTATGATATAAAGAGAGAGGCATAACACTAACACCGGCTTCAAGATCACATAAAGCAATTCTAACATAATTTCTTTTAATGGAGCATGGTATAGTTGGTACCCCCGGATCTCCAAGTTTCTTTGGTATTCCACCCTTAAAAGTGTAATTAGCAAGCATGGTGGAAATTTCAGCTTCCGGTATCTTTCTTTTATTTGTAATGATATCCTTCATATACTTAGCATAAGGATTTACTTTAAGCATATCAGTTAAGCGCATACGTAAGAAAATAGGTCTAATCATTTCAGCAAAGTGCTCAAAATCCTCATCATCCTTTGTGTTGGATGGTTTAGGAGGAAAGGGCATGGGTTTCTGAACCCATGGTTCTCTTTCTTTACGTGCTTCCTAGCAATGAAATCTCTCTTATCATAACGTTGATTCTTTGATTGTGGGTTATCAAGATCAACAGCAGGTTCAGTCTCTACATCATTATTTTTGCTAGGTTGAGCATCAACATGAACATTATCATTAACATTATCACTAGGTTCATGTTCATCACCTGATTGAGTTTCAGCATCAAAGACAGAAATATCATTGGGATTCTCAGGTGTGTCTATAGTGGGTTCACTAGAAGCATGCAAAGTTCTATCGTTCTTCTTTTTCTTCTTTTTGGAAGAACTAGGTGCCTCTAAATTATTTCTCTGAGAATCTTGCTCGATTCTCTTAGGGTGGCCTTCAGGATACAAAGGTTCCTGAGTCATTCTACCAGTTCTAGTAGCCACTCTAACAGCAAAGTCATTTTTATTATTCAATTCATCAAGCAAATCATTTTGAGCTTTAAGTACTTGCTCAGCTTGAGTAGCAACCATAGAAGCATATTTGCTAATGAGGTGAAGTTCAGCTTTAACTCTAGCCAGATTATCGCTTACACGTCCTATCTCAAAAGCATTATTCATTAACTCTCTACCAACATAAGCATTAAAACTTTCTTGTCTAGCCATAAAGTCATCAAATTCATCTAAGCATGGGCTATGAAATTTAGTAGAGGGGATTTCAACTTTATCATATCTATAGAGAGAATTTACCTTTACTACCTGTGTCGGGTTATCAAGACAATGTGGTTCTTCAGGCGGTATATTAAGACCATGTATTTATTCAATAAGAGGTAAATTCTTAACATCTTCAGCTTTAATACCTTTTTCTTTCATTGATTTCTTTGCCTCTAGCATATCTTCGGGACTGAGAAATAAAATACCTCTCTTCTTTGGAGTGGGTCTAGGAATAGGCTCTGGAGTTGGCTCAATTGGTTCAGGAATTGGCTCAGGAAGAGTCCAATTATTTTCATTAGTCAACATATTATTCAATAATATTTCAGCTTCATCGGTTATTCTTTCCCGGAAAACACAACCAGCACAACTATCCAAGTAGTCCTTGGAAGCATCGGTTAGTCCGTTATAAAAGATATCAAGTATTTCATTTTTCTTAAGAGGATGATCAGGCAAAGCATTAAGTAACTGGAGAAGCCTCCCCCAAACTTGTGGGAGACTCTCTTCTTTGATTTGCACAAAATTATATATTTCCTGCAAGGCAGCTTGTTTCTTATGAGCAGGGAAATATTTAGCAAAGAAGTAATAAATCATATCCTAGGGACTACGCACACAACTAGGAGCAAGAGAATTATAAGTCTTAGCATCACCCTTTAATGACAACAGAAATATCTTAAGGATATAAAAATAGCGAGACTTCTCATCATGAGTAAACAGGGTGGCTATATCATTCAACTTGGTAAGATGTGCCACAACAGTTTCAGATTCAAGGACATAAAAAGGATCAGATTCAACTAAAGTAATAATTTCATGATCAACAGAGAATTCATAATCCTTATCAGTAACACAAATAGGTGAAGTAGCAAAAGCAGGGTCAGGTTTTGCTGCTTCCATTTAGCTAATAATTTCTTAAGATCATATCTATCATTGCAAGAAAAGATTTCCCTAGCAGCATCTTCATTCATAACATAACCCTTAGGAACAACAGGTAATACATAATCATTGGGAGAACCTTCATCATCACTATCATCAATAATAGGTTCTTCAATATTTTCATTCCCCCTAACTCTAGCAAGTTGTTCATCAAGAAATTCACCTAATGGCAAAGTAGTATCACGCACAGAAGTAGTTTCATCATGCATAGCAGAAGTGGCATCATCAATAACATGCGACATATCAAAATTCATAGCAGTAGCAGGTTTAGGTGTCGCAAGCCTACTAATAACGGAAGGAGAATCTTGTGCAGAGCTAGATGGCAGTTCCTTACCTCCCCTCGTAGTTGAGGGCATAATAATAGTTCGATCGTCTTTCAAGTTCTTCATAGTGATCAACAGATATAAATCCCAAGTGACTCAGAGAATAGAGCTATGCTCCCCGGCAACAGCGCCAGAAATTAGTCTTGATAACCCACAATTGTAGGGGATCGCAACAACTTTCGAGGGTAAAGTATTCAACCCAAATTTATTGATTCGACACAAGGGGAGCCAAAGAATATTCTTGAGTATTAGCAGTTGAGTTGTCAATTCAACCACACCTGGATAACTTAGTATCTGCAACAAAGTATTTAGTAGCAAAAGTGGTATGATAATAAAGGTAACAGTAGCAAAAGTAAAGATAAATGTTTTTGGGTTTTTGTAGTAGTTGTAACAGTAGCAACGGAAAAGTAAATAAGCGAAGAACAATATATGAAAAGCTCGTAGGCAATGGATCAGTGATGGATAATTATGCCGGATGTGATTCCTCATGTAATAGCTATAGCATAGGATGACACAGAACTAGCTCCAATTCATCAATGTAATGTAGGCATGTATTCCGTAAATAGTCATACGTGCTTATGGAAAAGAACTTGTATGACATCTTTTGTCCTACCCTCCCGTGGAAGCAGGGTCCTAGTGGAAACTAAGGGATATTAAGGCCTCCTTTTAATAGAGAACCGGAACAAAGCATTAGCACATAGTGAATACATGAACTCCTCAAACTACGGTCATCACCGAGAAGTATCCCGATTATTGTCACTTCGGGGTTGTCGGATCATAACACATAATAGGTGACTATAGACTTGCAAGATAGGATGAAGAACACACATATATTCATGAAAACATAATAGTTTCAGATCTGAAATCATGGCACTCAGGCCCTAGTGACAAGCATTAAGCATAGCAAAGTCATAGCAATATCAATCTCAGAACATAGTGGATACTAGGGATCAAACCCTAACAAAACTAACTTGATTACATGGTAAATCTCATCCAACCCATCACCGTCCAGCAAGCCTATGATGGAATTACTCAAGCACGGCGGTGAGCATCATGAAATTGGTGATGGAGGATGGTTGATGATGAAGACAATGACGAATCCCCCTCTCCGGAGCCCCGAACGGACTCCAGATAAGCCCTCCCGAGAGAGATTACGGCTTGGCGGCGGCTCCGTGTCGTAAAACGCGATGAAACTTTCTCCCTGATTTTTTTGTCCCCGAACATAAATATATGGAGTTGGAGTTGAGGTCGGTGGAGGTCCAGGGGGCCCACGAGATAGGGGGGCGTGCCCTACAGGGAGGGCGCGCCCCCTGTCTCGTGGACAGGCCCTGGGGCCCCTGGTGTTTTCTTTCGCCCAGAAATTCTTATTAATTCCAAAAGGTGCCTCCGTGGATTTTCAGGACATTCCGAGAACTTTTCTTTTCTACACCTAAAACAACATCATGGCAGTTCTGCTGAAAACAGCGTCAGTCCGAGTTAGTTTCATTCAAATCATGCAAGTTAGAGTCCAAAACAAGGGCAAAAGTGTTTGGAAAAGTAGATACGTTGGAGACATATCAGGACCATACAGAGTTTTGGAGCGTATGGGAGAAGTTGCTTACAAGCTGGAGTTGACAGAAGGATTGTCAGGAGTTCACAATCTGTTTCATGTTTCCCCGTTAAAGAAGTGCCACGCAGAGATGGCGAATATTCCTCTGAGAGATACAGTGCCACTGGAAGCGATTCAGTTGGATAGCGATTTGACCTACGAGGAGAAACTAGTGAAGATTCTCGAGTTTGCCAGCCGAGTCACCCGCAACAAGGTTATCAAGTTCTGCAAAGTTCAGTGGAGCCACCATAACGAGGATGAAGCCACCTAGGAACAAGAGGAAACCTACGGAAGGACCACCGACACCTATTTTCTAGCCAACCCGAATCTCGAGGGCGAGATTCATCTTAAGGGGGGTAGGTTTGTAACATCCCAAAATTTCAATTTGGAATGTTATACATTAGGACATCTTTGCATATCATATTTTAAGGCATTTTTTGGTTGATCCTAGAAATTCTAAGCAACTCAAGGACCCACGGGGAGAGTTGGGGATTTCGTTATTTTCATATTTGAGTTTTCTCAAATTTTGAAAAGAGGATCATTTGGTTTTAATTATTTTTCTCTTCGAATATTTCTAATATGAATATAAAACAGAGGGGATAAAATGATTTCTCCAAATAAAAGAAATATTGGAAGAAAATACTAAAATCAAATAAGATTTTTATTTGGACTTTTATTGCTATTTTATTTGAATTAGGAAAAAAATGTGTTTTTCAAAATTACATTAGAGGCTCAAATAAATGTTCACTTTGTCCGCAATATTATTAAAGGACCATGAAAATTTATTTCAGGATTTTTGGACTCAGTTTAGTATTTATTTTTTTAGTTTCTCCGCGTCAGGACTATTTCAAAAAAAGTTGAACCGACTTACGCGCTGTGTCCGACCTGGACACTGCGCCCGGCCGGCCGTTAAAGGCCGAGGCCCGCGACCCCGCCACCCGCCAGCCCCGCTGCCCCGCAACCCTAGCGCCGCCGCCGTCATTTCGCCGCCGCCGCGCGAAGTCGCCGCCGCCACCGCCGTTTCCCGCCGCCGTCGCGACGCCGCCGCCCCGCGGAGCCGCTGCCCGTCGCCGCCGCCACCCCGTCGCCCCGCCGCTGCTTACCCCACCCGCTGATGCCATCGCCCCTCCACCGCCGATCCCGCCGCCGCTGAGGTAGCCGCCGCCGCCGTCCAGTTTTTCTCGGAAAACCGATCGTTTTTTCGAAACCCTAAATCTAGTTTTTTTTCAGATCGGTTCGGTTTTTTTCGGTTTAGTTAAACAGCGGACGTTCGTCCATACGTTCGTTTGAACGAACGTTGTTCATCAGTTAGACGCAGACAGCTAACGTTCGTTCGTTAGCCTGTTCTCTCATTTTATTTTCCAAGGTTTTTCCGCGATTATTTTCGATCGCGATTTCTGCCCTGTTCTTCGTTTTAGTTTATCTTTTCGCTCGTTTATCCGAATCAGGTGAAACAAGCACCTAGATCTTCGTCTCGAAGCCCTATTTCTGTTTAACCAACTTGAACAAGATTTTGGTACTTTAAAATTTGACTTTATTCCAGATTAGTAAACGGATCTTGTTTCTTTCGTAGTTTGAGTTTCGTTGCTCCGCTTGATTTAATTCTTTTTGCAAACCGGAGTTCTTCAGTTGAACTTTCTGGTTAGATCTTCTTATTTGAGTTTTACCCATGCTTCTTGTTGAGTGCTTATGTATGTTATTTTTTGTTTGCGATAGAATACCCGGAGTGCGAAGCGTGCCACTACGAGTCTCTAGGTTTTGCGGATCATCAGCAAGGCAAGTAACACTTTGATCATATCTCTTTATTACCCAGTTTTATGCATTAGTTCAACCCTCAAACATTGCATTGTTAGGATCTGTATAATATGTGGGTTTGGGAAGTAGATGATGAGGTAGAACCTATTGCCCTTTTATTATCAAACCTTTGGGAGTCACTTCTATGTTATGCTTATATTGCTATGCAATGCTCGTAGACGTGGATTGGGTGAGTGTATCCATGCCAGATGTGAGTATTGTTAATTAATGGTTAACTTAAGGTGGCTACTTAAATACACATCTGGGTGGATTGGTTGAGGAACCCTGGAGTACCCAGTGGTTGTCAGGGCACCTGGAGAATCCTAGGATATCCCGGAGTACCCGTGTGATCATCCTACGGTTCGCCACCCAGGATCAAATGGATCATAAGATCATTCATGCTAAAAACTTCCGTGTGCATCCACAAGCCAATATGGGCTCTGGCATAGTTGAGTAAGTTGCGTGAGCTCTTGAAGAGGTAGACTAGCAGATGTGGCGGGTTGTAGGTGGTACTGTCTACCCAGAGTAGGGAGTTAATGCTTCAGAAAGGCTATGTCTCGATCCTCCGATCATGGATGTGTTCGTGTCTTGTGGGGAAAAGTGCACAAACCTCTACAGTGTGTACAAACTAATCATGGTTAGTCGTGTCCCCGATTATGGACATCTTGAGTATCTGGTTCTTGGATTATCATGTTGATCTCATCACCCTAAATTAATTTGTTGGGTTTAATGATGATGTTTAATTGGTATTGAGTTAGAGGAACCTTCTCAATGTTTATCAACCACCATGATAGTTAAATAAAATTTATTCCTTTCTTGTAGGGAAAATCTGGCTTTATGCAAAAGAGTAGCCATAGAGCTTTCCACCAGCCATATATGCATGTAGTGATAGCATTTATCCGGTTCATTACTCTATGTGTTACATTGCTAGCATATTCCATGTGGTGACCCGTTTCGGGCTGCAACATATCATGTTGCAGACTTTTCAGACGATGAGTAAGGTGACATAGGTCGTTGTCGTTCACTCGGCTACGTCGTTAGAGTTTGATGGACTCACTTTATCTTCCAAGCCTTCAGCTGTTATCTTATTTAGATGACCTTAAGCCATATTAATGTAATAAGTCCTCTTGTGAGACATTCGATGTAATAAGTGTGTGATTGGAACTCTGTTAAAAATCCTCAAGTACTTTGCATGTCAGCATTACCAATCCAAGGATGACACTGATGCACAGAGACTAGACTGTTTGAGGTCTGGTCACTACACACCGGCTGGCGCATCCCTGGCATCGCCTGGGAGCCCCGTCACCTACCTCCCTCACATGCCCCGTCCCCCGTACACAACCGCGAGGATCCAGTCTCGATCAATAAGCAGCTCATCACTGGCAACGGGCTACCTCACTCATGCGGTCGCATTAGGTACGTGTGTCTGTGTGTATTCGGAGCCAAGCTGACGTGTACAAGTATGCAGAGGAAGTGTTGAAGCAGTGGTACCCATTGGGGGAGAAGAGCAGTAACAAGGGGATTGTGGTGCTCGTCACCAGCCAAAAGGAGTGGGACATCACCAGCGGTCTGGCCTTGGTGCAATTGACGGAAGTGCAACTTCAAGAGCAAGGAGGAGACGGAGGAGAAGCGCATGCAGTTCATGCTCATCGGCGGCAGCCTGCTCGTCATCGCTTTTGTCGTGCCCATGGTGCAGTACTACGCCTACATCTCCAAGAAGTATTCGAGCGGCATGCAGTGTAGAGTAGTGTGTAGTGTACAATACACTATTTTTTTGAATCCCCCACTTTGTTGTTCGATTGGAAGTTCATAAGTGAACATAGACAGATTAATGCAAGAGCGCCGCTATGCATCTATGCCAGAGAACCTGAACTTCTGAGAACTTGAACTCTCTCTGAATTGTTGTGGATGTTTTTTCGTTCAGAGGCAAGACGAAGAGAAGACAACAATCAACACATACATTTTGAAAAAAATTGTTCGAAAGTCAAGAATTTTTATTCCCTGGTTCAGTGGATGCTCGCTTCCTTAGTTTCTCAGAAAATTGAAGTCCATGTATATGGAAAATTGATGATTGCGTGTGTATACTAGGGAGCCCAAAAAAAGTGTGACTGGCCAAGGGCCACGATGCTGAACTTCTGTGCAGTGGGTACTTGAAATTCTATGTGTATAAAGGGACAGAAGTTCAAATATAACAAATGAAAAAGTTCAAAAATATTTAACATGATATAAAGTTTCATGTACGAATTCACGTGCAGAAAAATGTGAATTCCCATAGAATTTCTTTTAAAAAAATTGCATAGAGTAAGAAAGGTGCATTTCTCAAAACGGATGTACTCCAAACTACATATTCTCTAATTCCTGAAGTTCAAATTAAAATAACACAGAAGTTCAAAGTTTATTAAAATCCTAGGATTTACATGTTTGAAAAACAAAAAAAACAATGTCATTTTTGGCATTTAAAAAACAACATATAAGCGGTGATGAATTTTGACAAAACTCTCTAGATGCAAAAGTTTCTCCTATTCAATACCCTTTCAACGGGATGTCATATGATCTATTTTGTTAAACGGTTCGAAATTTTGGGCCACTGGGAAAACGAATCATTTTGATGTTCGCAATGAGAACTTGGATCATTCCCGCTACTAAAGAATAAAACAGAGAAGTTCAAATTAAAAAACTAAGAAGTTTGAATTTAGAAACTTGGGTTTTTATTGCTACTAAATAAGCAAATAAAACCAAGAAGTCCCAAATAAAATACAGAGTAGTTCGATGTATAGAAAACATAGAGAGAAGTTCAAAGCAAAAAGAACAAGCATTTCAACTACTACATCGAGTGTGTTTCATATAAGAAAAAGGAATAAAAAGACAATGTCTGAAAAGACTTTTACTAGAAGTTCACGTGGTTGGCCCAGGAAAGTTCAAAAATTCTTGTGAAGGAGGTTCTCCATGTATTTACATGTGCAAAAATAAACAAAAAATGTTGTGCAAGAATTTGACGAACGGGTGAGGAATTACGAAAAACAAATATGTGACAGTAGTTCAACATGAAAACAGCGAGTAGTTCAACTAGTACACCGAATGCATTTCAGGTGAGAATAAAAAGAATAAAAACTAAAATCCTAAAAGGGTTGTTGCAAAAAGTTCACGTGGTCCTCTGGGTGCAGTTCAAGATTGCTAGTGCGAGACGTCCTACCTTCAGTTACATGTTAAAAACAGGCAAAAACAATGTTATTTTTGTCATTTTTAAAACTGCTCTCAAACAGTAACGAATTTGTAACACATGTCTACATGAAAAACTGGCTCCTATTGATAAGCTTTCCAATGGTATATTATATGCTACATTCTGATGTATGGTTTAAAAGTTTCATGTATACCAATTAAAACACGTTTTTATGTATTGAAAAGATTATTTTGAACCGTCACGAGTATGAAAATATGATCAACATGTGAAAGTTGTGTGTTTTCAACAACTTTCCATCGGTATATCATTTGCTCAATTCCGGTAAGTGGTTGTGGAGTTATGGGTAAAACACAACACGTGAAAAACATAGTGAAGTTCAAAAAGAACTGCTCTAGAAGTTCAACCTCTTCACAAAGTGCATTTTTGGAGACTCCTTTTTTCCGATGAAGGCAGAACGCATGATCTTAGAAGTTCAGATTGATAACTGCCAGAAGTTCACGTACTACACGGTGTGCATCTTGTATTGAAAAAGAATTAAAATGCAAAGCCTAAAGGTTTTGTTGCTAGAAGTTCAAGTGCTCGGCCCGAGAAAGTTCAAAAAATCTTGTGAGAGAGGCTGAACAAAAATACGTGACAAAAGTTCAACTACTGCAAGGAATGCATTTTAGGTGAGAATAAAAGTATAAAAAATAAAAGCTTAAAAGGTTTGTTGAAAGAAGTTCAAGTGCTCTGTCCGAGGAAGTTCAAAAATTCTTGCGAGAGAGGTTCACCTTGTATTTCCATGTTCGAAAACACAAAAAATAAATTGTTTTTTGTGTTTTAAAATAATTCTCTCAATTCACAAAGAAGTCTAGTTATTATTTAGGAGCAATTTGATTTCAAAAAGAAAATAAAAAATTAAAATTATAAAAATGGAAAAAGTTCATGTACTACATGGTATGTGTTTAATATGAGAAAAATGAATTAAAAGGCAAGGTCCATATTTTTTTTGTTATTAGTTCAAGTCCTCGGTCGGAGAAAGTTAACAAAATTATTATGAGAGAGGTTTGTACAAAAGGAATATCATTTGTGTAACACTGACGAATGGATGAGAAAATTACAAGCGAAAATACGTCACAGAAGTTCAACGTGAAAACAGCAGGAAGTTTAACTACTACACTGAATGAATTTTAGATGAAAAACTTTTAAAACCTTCACGAGTATGAAAAATGATCAACACGGGAAAGTTGCGTATTTACAACAGCTTTCCATCAGTTTCTCAATTCTAGTGAGTGCATGGAGAGCTACCAGAAAACAAAGAACGTGAAAAACAGAGTGAAGTTCAAGTAGACATGCCGAGAAGTTCAAGTTCTTCACGCAGTGCATTTTTGGAGAATCTATTTCGCGATAAAAGCAGAACGCACGATCTCACTATTTTCAAAATTATTTGAAAACATCTAGGAATCAAAGAAAATCATCAACATGAAAAAGTTTCACATTTTCCATAGCTTTTCAAGGGTATATTGTTTGCCCCATTCCGGTAAAGTTTCTAGAAATTACAGCCAAAAAACATTTTTAGTCATTTTCAAAATTGACTTCAACCCGTAAGGAATTGGGAGAAACAATAGATACAAAAAAAGTTTCGTATTTCCTCAATCTTTCCAACGCCATATCATTTGCTACATTTGGACGTATTGATCAAAAATTAGCTCGAAAATACAAATTCGGTGGAACTTGTATTGTTTTCTAGATTACTTTTAAACCGTTCAAAATTAGAAAAACTTTCAACATGAAAAAGTAGCACATTTTTATAAGCTTTCCAACGCCATATCATTCGTCTCAATTGGATTAGCCATTTAGAAATGACATAAAATTACGAACCTGGCTGTTCAGTTTGCAAAATTTTACGATTTTCCAAATTACTCTTTAACCATGGGAATTACATAAAACTATCAACATGTGGAAGGAGCGGTTTTGCAAAAGCTTTCCAACGCCCTATTATTTGCCTTATTCTGATAAACGATTTAGAAATGTGGTCGAAAACACGATTCATGCTTTTTGTATGAAGAAAAAACGGTTTCCAAAACTGCTCTTATACCGCATACATTTTGCCAAAAAATCAGCTTGGGTCATCATACTCGTGTCCATAGCTTTCCAACGGTATATCGCAAGTCCCATTTGGACACTTTTAAGTTGAAGTTCAACTTAGTACTCGGGAAAGGTCAGGTTGGGTAACTCAGGAAGTTCAGGTTGTGATCAGAATATGTGTGTGTGTGTGTGTGTGTGTGTGTGTGTGTGTGTGTGTGTGTGTGTGTGTGTGTGTACCTCCCCTGCACCGCGTCGTCTGCCTCTATCCACCAAGCCGCCGGCCTCCCACCACTGCACCGCCGCCCCATCCCGCGATGCCTCCTACCTCGCCCACTCCACGCGCCTCCACCGCCACCATGGGATCTTGGCAGGAAGGCTTCCCCTGAGCACCCCCGTGTGCGCCGGCCGCCACCCGACGCACAGCCGTCGCGCCCTAGCGCCCCTCCCCACTGGGCGCGAGCACCGCCCAATCCCCACCGGCGGACCGGTCGGATGCCCGCCTCCACCTGCCTCCCCATTGATGCAGCACAATGGCGACGAACACTCTACTAACCAGCGACGTCGTGTACCGGCAGCCATCACCCGCCTCGCCCCCACCTCCCTGCGTGGTTCACCTCCATCAACCCGGAATCGCCCCGCCTCTCCATCACTTCAGTTCAGTTCAACTTACCCAGCCGCATTAGTTCAACTGTTTGTACTCAAGAAAATAATAGAGATTACTGAAAAAATCGTAGCAGTTCAATGGATATCACAATGGAAGGAATCATATTGCAAAGTCGGTTCCACCCATTCCTGCAAATTTTGTTGATTGTCTCACAATTTTCTTTTTCTATCATGTGTTGCTTCTTCTCTGGTGCATATGCCCAGCTCCAGTCTGGACATCTCTTCGGCTGCCGCCTGCTCCCGACGAGTTTCCTGTGCTGGTGCATGCGCTTGTTTGCGTGCGCGCTGGTGAATGTCAGCGTGCGTACATGATGATGTGGTCTATGTTCTACGCTATTGTGATTTAGTTTCGTGGCATGCTGGTGTGTGTTCTGTGAAAGCTTGTTGTGTGTTTGATTCAATGGAGCTCACTCCACATCGGCTGATTTTGATGCAAAGAAACCAGTTTTAGGAATCCAGAAAGGAGTGTGACTTTTGTTAAGATCATTGTGCTCTCAACCTGTTTGTGTTTATGCCTATGAGAACTAAATTCAGTTTTATCCCTATCAAACAAAGAGATTGTCTTTGATAATTATTTTACTTGATTTTGATCTTACCGTGAACCCCCTGTTGACCTCTTTCCCTATTCTTTACCTGACAGGAACTTCAGCTACTATTGGGCACAATAGTGGCGGACACATTAGTTTGAGGGGGACTGAAGTTCAGAGAGTATTGGGGTTAAGGTTGAGATAGTCCTTGTTTTTGGGGTGTTGTTGCTAAACACACACTGAGTTCAAAGAGGCACATCGTGCAGGCAAAGTGGATGCTAGTGTAAACGACACTAGGAGCAGTACATATGATAGTCTTCTTCTCCATGGATGTTGCAAGGTCACATGTGATGGTACAACTGGTGCGAGAGGTGCAATCAGTTGCTGATTGTGAGTGTAACTTGATTCTATTTGGTCTGTCTAAGAAAAACAACAGGCAACATATACACTTGTTTGCCTAGGTTCGTTCTTTCATCCTTACTAGTACCTCAACCTACAACCACCTTAACTACGTGGCCATCAATTGGCCATATGTGGCACAAATGAGGACCTCCTCTATTTCTTATGCTAGTTAGCTGCAGCTTTCCATTGCCATATACATACAGTTTATTGTTTTGCCCACCCTCTTATATGTGCATTCATGTTTCCAAGTTTTTGCCCAATTGAATTTTCCTAAGCTTTTGTTTTGGAACATATGTGCATTTGAACGTGAGAAAAAGTCTATACAAAGAAGTTAATGTATTAGTTCTAGGAAGGTTCATGTACTACTAAGTGTGTGCACATATAATTTCTCTCTCCACATATGTGTGTATGTTTGTTTGTGTCTGTTCTCCCAGATCAACTTTAGCATTGACCAAGGTTTCACCAGCAAGGGAAACAACAGTTCGGCACAAATGATGGTTCACATTGCTATCTCTCCCCATTATCTAGTTAGTTATTTTGTCCTATGTGGCTGAAAAATCAAATTGTGTTCATAAAAACAAAAAAACATATACCCAATAATATTCGTAGGAAATTATGAGAAGTTCAAATTGTTCAAACATGGAAGCTAAAAAATGTTAAAATAAATCCAAAATTTTCTACTACTTGCCTCCCACCTCTTTTCTATAAAAAAAATAGAACCCCTCTCTTGAAAAGAAAAAGGAATTTTATGAACAAAAGTTGTATGGAAAACCTAGATATGTAAGAAAAAGAAAAAAATTGTACATGTTCAACTTAAAAATAAACTCGTGAAATTCCTTATAGGAAAAAAATATATCAGTTGTATTTCCCCATTTCTAAAAATAAAATACACATAAGTTGAAAATAAAAAAGCTGAGAAGTTCAAATTAAAATAACAGAGTACTTTGATGTTTAAAAAAACTCAAGAGTTTTTCTTTTACAAAAATAATGAAAAGTGAGAAGTTCAAACAAAAAATAGAGTACTTTAAAATTCATAAAAATAGATTTTCAATGTTTTCTAAATAAAAAGACTCCACGAGTTCAAATATAAATAATGGACCGGTTCAAAATTCAATAAAGAAGGATTTTCACCATTTCTAAATAAAAGACTCTAGAAGTTCAAATTCAAATAACCAAGAAGTTCGAAATAACCAAGAAGTTGCACGACGTTTATCACAATACTAGGATTTTTTTTTCATTACAAACGAATAACAACAAGAAGTCCAAATTCAAAAAACCAACAAGTTCAATTTTTAAAAAGAACTTAGATTTTCCTCGATACCAAATAATAAACCAAGAAGTTCAAAAAAATAGAGAAGTTCAATATTTATTACAAAAACTCAAATTTTTCTCGGTACTAACGAATAAACCAAGAAGTTCAGTTCGTAATAACTGAGAAGTTGTACAATATTCGTTACAAAACTAGGATTTTTTCCCGTTACAAATGAATAAAACTAAGAAGTCCACATTGAAAAAACCACGAAGTTCAATTTTGAAAAATAGAATAGTTCAACGTATATGAAGAACCCAATTTTTCTCGTGTCTAAATACTAAACCAAGAAGTTCAATTTCAAAAAGTGGAGCAGTTCGATATTTATTACAAAAAAACTCAATTTTTTCATGTTACTAACGAATAAACCAAGAAGTTCGGTTTGAAATAACGAACAAGTTCGTCATTTACTAAAAAACTCCAAACTTTCCCATTTCTAGAAAAACACAAAGAGGTTCAGAATTTTTTTGTTGCTAGAAGTTCAAGTCCTCGGCCGAAGAAAGTTCAAACAAATTTGTGAGAGGTTCGCCGTGTATTTACATGTTCAAGACACACAAAAAATATGTCATTTTTGATGTTTTACAATAATTATATTAATCCATTACAAATTTCAAATAAAAATGCTCTATGTGAAAAATGTTTCTCCTATTCAACGACTTTCCAAGGGTATATCGTATGCTCAATTTCAAAATAAACGGTTAAAAAATCCGTGTATGTTGTTCAAAACAAATTTAGCCGTAATAGATGAAGTTGCATCTTTTCATTAGGTTTCTAAAAAGGTATATCATTTGTGCAACTCCGATGAACGGGTGAGAAATTACGAACAAAAATACATGGTAGAAGTTCAAAGTGAAAACAACGGAAAGTTCAACTACTACACGGAAGGCGTTTCATATGAGAATAAAATGAATAAAAAGCTAAAAGCCTAAAGGGTTTGTTGCAAGAAGTTCACGTGCTCCTCCCGGTGCAGTTCGAGATCTCTAGTGCGAGACGTACGACCTTCAATTACATGTTAAAAACATACAAAAAAACATTGTTTTTTCCATTTTTAAAACTGCTCTCAAACAACAAAAATTTATAACGTTTGTCTACATGAAAAATTTGCTCCTATTCATAAGCTTTCCAACGGTATATTATATGGTATATTTGGATGAATGGTTTAAAATTTTTACGTATAACCATTAAAAACACATTTTTAAGCATTCAAAAAATTATTTTGAACCGTCGCGAGTATGAAAAACTGATCAACACGAAAAAGTTGCATGTTCTTAACAACTTTTCATCAGTATATCATTTGCTCAATTCCGGTAAGTGGTTTGGGAGTTACAGGAAAAAACATCACATCAAAAACAGAGTGAAGTTCAAAACAGAACTGCCACAGAAGTTCAACTACTACATTGGATGAATTTCGGATGAAAATAAAATTAAAACCACCGCGAGTATGAAAAAATGATCGACACGGGAAAGTTGCGTGTTTACAGCAGCTTTTCATCGGTATATCATTTGCTCAATTTCGGTGAGTGGATGGAGAGCTACGAGCCAAAAAAGCACGTGAAAATAGAGTGAAGTTCAAGTACACGTGCCGAGAAGTTCACGTTCTTCACGTGGTGCATTTTCGTAGAATCTGTTTCGTGATAAATACAGAATGATCTCGCCATATTCGCAATTACTTGAAAACAGCTAGGAATCAGAGAAAACCCAACATGAAAAAGTTTTGCATTTTCCGTAGCTTTTCAACGGTATATTATTTGCCCCATTCTGATAATGTTTGTAGAAAATAAAGCGAAAATACATTTTTAGCCGTTTTCAAAATTGACTTAAAATTGTAAAGAACTAGGGGAAACAATATATACCAAAAAGTTTCGCATTTGCTCAAGCTTGCCAACGCCATATCATTTGCTGCATTCGGACGTACGGTTGAAAAATGAACTCGAAAATACAAACTCAGTGGTACTTGTACTATTTTTGAAATTACTCTTAAACCATTCAAAATTTGTAAAAAAATTCAACATCAAAAAGTAGGGCATTTTCATAAGCTTTCCAACTCCATATCATTTTCCTCAATTGGATTAGCCGTTTAGAAATGGCATTGAAAATATGAACTCGGTTGTTCGGTTTGTGAAATTTTACTTTTTTCCAAATTACTCTTTAACCATAGGTAATTAGAGAAAAATTTCAACATGTGAAAGGAGCGGTTTTGCAGCAGCTTTCTAACGCCATATTATTTGCCTCATTCCGATAAACGGTTCACAAATACGATCAAAAATACGATTCACGTTTTTTATGTGAAGAAAAAACGGTTTTCAAAACTGCTCTTAAACCACTTACATTTTTCCAAAAATTTAAGTTGGGTCATGATAATGGTGTCCATAGCTTTCAAACGGTATATCGCAAGCACCATTTGGGCAATGTTGGCGGAAGTTCAACCTAGTTCAGAGGGAAGTTCAACATACTACTAGAGGGCAGGTCAGGTTGTGATCAGAATACTATTCTCATCCCATGATCAGAATAGTGTTTATGTGTGTGTGTGTGTGTGTGTGTGTAATATTATATGTAGTATAACGTGTTCATAACCACACCATGCGTATCACCGTTATATATATTCACGCATGCGTCGGTTTAAAACACTATGATAAATTCTTCAAATATCCGAATTCACTTTTTATAATGAATTATGATCTCAGTTCGTCTTTTACACCCACACAATCCTCTTATCTTTGTAGCTAGCGCTAACTTTCTCTCATGCATGCACACGCCCGCCTCCCTCTCACCCTCCCTAAGCATTCTCTAGCTCCATCGCGCAAATTCGTCCTTTCACTTTAGGTCATTCACCCATGGTGTGTGTAGTCCCCCCCCATCTCCTTCTTCCCGGCACACACCGATCGATATGCCTCTCTAGCCAGGTGTGCCTACCACAAACACAAGCCTTCCCTCTTCTCTTCTCACCGTCCATGCCTCACTCACGTCCCTCTTTTCATCGATCTCAGACTCGCACACTCCTTCCCCCTCGATATAGTATGCCTCTCGCACAACCTCCTAGCTACATCCCTCTCTCTCTCTCTATCCTTCTCTCCGGGCCTTATTTGCTTCTAACACATACATTCATGTATACCGATCAATTTCCCTACATATACCTAGGTCGGCTTTAACTATTTTTCCCCACGCATCGATCAACGTACCTCACAAGTTATGTCTCTCCTTTCTCTAGCAAAGGACGATTGATCTTCCTATGTAGTTACGTCTTCTTACCACAGCCATATCGTCCCCCCTCATCATTTGTGCATGCCACCTGACTCATCTCTCACACGCACGTGCACAGACAGGCAGGCATCCCCTCTCTTAGGTATATTGCAGGCATGCCCTTCGTTTGTCTAGCAAGCCTCTCTCACACATCATCCCTCTCTTTGATTCTATGGACACCTCACACCGATGATACCTCCACTCTCTTCTCGTGGATCACCCCCTCTATATATATGATATATCCAGGCCTCTATTTCACACACATTGCATATGTTACATTTTTTATTGAAATATCATCGACACCTATTCCCTGTCTATCTCTCACGCCCCCCCCCCCCAAAAAAAAACACTCAACGAACCCACACACTATATCTCTCTACGTTTGTATCTCTCTCGCACAAACCCACGTAGGTGGTGTACATACACGAAGAGAATAGGTGCATGTACTCACGCTTCATGCCCAGCCACACCCGCGCGGGTACACGGTGGAGCTCATTTCTGTATGAAATGGCAGCCCACGTGCTAACTTGAGCGCGTGTAGCGGTTTGTTTACCTACGGAGGTGGTGTACCATGCGTGCACGAAACAAAGTTTGACTTGATGCGTTGGCGCGTTATTTTTAAATAAAGTTATATCCTCAATGGCACGTACACGGAATATAAAACGATTTTTAGGGAGAAAAAGGTAGTCCGCTCCACTATATACAATGGAGCCTGCCTACCGTGGTTTGTCTCTCTTCAGAGTATCACACACAAGGCGGCGGTGGCCTCTCTCTCTCTCACTGTTGGTCACCAATCCGGCCACATCCCATCCACCGGCGGAAAGGGAGGATGTGCATCATTTCTTTGTTCAACGGCGTCGAGGCAACACGTCCCGATCTGCGGTATCCTCCGTTCTCTCTGACCAAGCTTTGGCGCAGTAGGGCCTATGCCACTTGCTCGCTGCCGCAGTATGGGCAGATCCCACCCACCGATGCTCTCCTAGTTACATCCCGACTGTTGGGGAACGCAGTAATTTCAAAAAAATTCCTACACACACGCAAGATCATGCCGATGGCATAGCAACGAGAGGGGAGAGTGTTGTCTACGTACCCTCGTAGACCGTTAAGCGGAAGCATTATGACAACGCGGTTGATGTAGTCGTACGTCTTCACGAATCGACCGATCCAAGCACCGAACGTATGGCACCTCCGTGTTCAGCACATGTCCAGCTCCATGACGTCCTCCGGGCTCCAATCCAGCGAAGCGTCGGGGATGAGTTCCGTCAGCACGACGGCGTGGTGACGATGATGATGTTCTACCGGCGCAGGGCTTCGCCTAAACTCCGCGACGATATGACCGAGGTGGAATATGGTGGAGGGGGTGAGGGAGTCCTGGACTAGGGGGTGTCCGGACAGCCGGACTATCATCGTCCGCCGGACTCCAAGACTATGAAGATACAAGATTGAAGACTCCGTCCCGTGTCCGGATGGGACTTTCCTTGGCATGGAAGGCAAGCTTGGCAATACGGATATGTAGATCTCCTACCATTGTAACCGACTCTGTGTAACCCTAGCCTCCTCCGGTTTCTATATAAACCGGAGGTCTTTAGTCCGTAGGACAACATACATTACAACAATCATACCATAGGCTAGCTTTAGGGTTTAGCCTCCTTGATCTCGTGGTAGATCCACTCTTGTACTACCCATATCATCAATATTAATCAAGCAGGACATAGGGTTTTACCTCCATCGAGAGGGCCCGAACCTGGGTAAAAACATCGTGTCCCTTGTCTCCTGTTACCATCCGCCTAGACGCACAGTTCGGGACACCCTACCCGAGATCCGCCGGTTTTGACACCGACATTGGTGCTTTCATTGAGAGTTCCTCTGTGCCGTCACCGATAGGCCCGATGGCATCTTCAACCAACAACGCTGTCCAGGGTGAGACTTTTCTCCCCAGACAGATCTTCGTATTCGGCGGCTTTGCACTACGGGCTGATTCGCTTGGCCATCTGGAGCAGATCGAAAGCTACGCCCCTGGCCGTCAGGTCAGATTCAGAAGTCTAAACTTCACAGCCAACGTCTGCGGAGACTTGATCTTCGACGGGCTCAAGCCACAGCCAAGCGAGCCGCACTATTATGATGGGCATGATCTAGCTCTGCCGCCGGACAGTGCCTTGGTGGCCGCACACGAATCCGCTTCGGCCATTAGTCCGGAGCCGATCGCCCAGACCGAGGATCGGTGGATGGACACCGCCTTGCGGGCTCCATCTTCCACGGCGATGGAGCCGAACGCTAATCTTGTCCCCTATGACACTCATGATTCCGAGGTTCCGGATTCCTTGCCGGACTCCGAACCCCCCGCGCCCCTACCAACCGATTCGGATTGGGCGCCGGTTATGGAATTCACCGCCGCGGACATCTTCCAACACTCGCCCTTTGGCGACATCCTAAATTCGCTAAAGCACCTCTCGTTATCGGGAGAGTCCTGGCCGGATTATGGCCAGGATGGTTGGGGTACGGACGACGAAGAAATTCAGAGCCCACCCACCACCCACTTTGTAGCCATTGTCGACGATCTAACCGACATGCTAGACTACGACTCCGACGACATCGACGCTATGGACGACGATGCCGGAGATGAACAGGAACCAGCGCCTACAGGGCACTGGAAGACCACCTTGTCATACGACATATACATGGTTGACACCCCAAAAGATGGGGACGGCGAAGAAGCAGCAGAGGCAGACTCTTTAAAGAAGCAGCCCAAACGCCGGCGTCAGCGGCGCCGCTCTAAATCCCGCCACAGCAAGAATGGAGATTCCGGCACAGGAGATAATAATACCCCAGAAAGTGCCGAAGACAATCCCCTCCAGCAAGACTCAGCACAGGAGGATGCAGAAGCAAGCCCTCACGAGAGGGCGGCAGACGAAGAGGTTGAGGATCATAACTATATGCCTCCCTCCGAAGACGAAGCAAGCCTGAACGATGACGAATTCGTCGTACCTGAGGATCCCGTCGAACAAGAGCTTTTCAAGCGCAGGCTTATCGCCACAGCAAACAGCCTAAAGAAAAAGCAGCAACAGCTTCAAGCTGATCAAGACTTGCTGGCCGATCGATGGACCGAGGTCCTCGCGGCCGAAGAGTATAAACTCGAACGCCCCTCCAAAAGCTACCCAAGACGCAAGTTGCTCCCCCGATTAGAGGAGGAAGCATACATACCTCCATCACCAGCGCACGATACGGCTGACCGACCACCCCGTGGTCGTGACAGAGAGCCATCCAGGCCCCCAACCAAGACCGTACCCTGGCATCGCTCCAAAATTACGAAGCCAAGAGGGAACGCGCCGGACTTGCGAGACATATTGGAGGACAAAGCAAGGCAATCCAGATCCATCTACGGATCACGTGGGTGCCCCACGACCCATGACGAATACTGTCGCGCCGGATACAATAACCCCGGCCGGGCCGAACACAGCAGACAACGCTCTCTCGAGCTGCATCATGATATTGCCCAATACAGAGGCGCCGCACACCCACTGTGCTTCACTGACGAAGTAATGGATCATCAAATCCCTGAAGGGTTTAAACCCGTAAACATTGAATCCTACGATGGCACAACAGAACCTGTGGTTTGGATCGAAGATTATCTTCTCCACATACACATGGCCCGCGGCGACGATCTCCACGCCATCAAGTATCTCCCACTCAAGCTTAAAGGACCAGCTCGGCATTGTCTCAACAGCTTGCCTGCAGAGTCAATTGGGTGTTGGGAAGACCTGGAAGCCGCATTCCTCGACAACTTCCAGGGCACATATGTGCGACCACCAGACGCCGATGACCTAAGCCACATTATTCAGCAGCCAGACAAATCGGCCAGACAATTCTGGACACGGTTCTTGACAAAGAAAAACCAAATTGTCGACTGTCCGGATGCAGAGGCCCTTGCAGCCTTCAAACATAACATCCGGGACGAATGGCTAGCCCGGCACCTGGGACAGGAAAAGCCGAAATCCATGGCAGCCCTCACATCATTAATGACCCACTTTTGCGCGGGAGAGGACAGCTGGCTAGCTCGCAGCAACAATCTCCGTAAAAATTCTGGCAGTCTGGATACTAAGGATAACAACGGCAGGTCACGTCGAAACAAAAACAAATGCCACATTAACGGCGACGATAAGGAGGATACGGCAGTCAATGCCGGATTCCGAGGCTCTAAACTCGGTCAGCGGAAGAAGCCATTCAAAAGAACCACTCCGGGTCCGTCCAATTTGGACCGAATACTCGACCGCTCATGCCAGATACATGGCACTCCTGAAAAACCAGCTAATCACACTAATAGAGATTGCTGGGTGTTCAAGCAGGCAGGCAAGTTAATTGCCGAAAACAATGACAAGGGGCTAAACAGCGACGACGAAGAGGAGACCCGACCGCCGAACAATAGAGGACAGAAGGGTTTTCCCCCACAAGTACAGACGGTGAACATGATTTACGTGACCCATATACCCAAGAGGGAGAGGAAGCGCGCACTAAGGGACGTCTATGTGATGGAGCCAGTCGCCCCGAAGTTCAATCCATGGTCCTCTTGTCCAATCACTTTCGATCGAAGAGACCATCCGACCAGCATACGCCATGGCGGATTCGCCGCATTGGTTTTAGACCCAATCGTCGATGGATTTCACCTCACGAGAGTCCTGATGGACGGCGGTAGTAGCCTGAACCTGCTTTATCAGGATACAGTGCGCAAAATGGGCATAGACCCCTCAAGGATTAAACCTACAAAGACAACCTTTAAAGGTGTCATACTAGGAGTGGAAGCCAACTGTACAGGCTCGGTCACACTGGAAGTGGTCTTCGGATCCCCGGATAATTTCCGGAGCGAGGAGTTAATCTTCGACATAGTCCCGTTTCGCAGCGGCTATCACGCTCTGCTCGGACGAACCGCGTTTGCAAAATTCAATGCGGTGCCGCATTATGCATACCTCAAGCTCAAGATGCCAGGCCCTCGTGGAGTCATCACGGTCAACGGGAACACGGAACGCTCCCTCCGAACGGCGGAACATACAGCGGCTCTCACGGTAGAAGTACAGAGCAGCCTCTTAAGGCAATTCTCGAGTCCGGCCGTTAAACGGCCGGATACAGCAAAATGCGCCCGAAGCAATACCAACCAAGACCACTTGGCGCGATCAGAGCACGCGTAGCAATGCGGCCCCAACCCCCGCCCACGCATGATCGCAAGAATAACACTCCGCGTACATCATTACGCTTTGGAGATACCATGGGCACAGGGGAAGGGGCACGATCGCAATGGACCCAGAGTGCGGTTCGACCACACCAGGGGCTCGCAAGTGTGCCCCCCTTTTTTATTCTTTATTTTCCTTCTTTGTGAACACAGGACTCCATTAACCAGAGGCCCTGTCCGGCGATGAACCTGCCGAACTCATGATGCAACAGTCAGGGACGAAAGAAGGCTGCGATGAACACTCAGGTGGTCTCAATTACGAGCATTAAATTCGATTATATACACCAAGTCCGCAGTTCACCCCTGGAGGGGGGACATGTTTAATTAGTCCAAATCCCTTGCTTACCGCACTATTTGTATCAGTCCGCACTCATAGCAGACTTTCTTTCATAAATAATGCAGCACCTTTTTAACTGCAATTGCATTACCTTTTATATATATGCTCATTATATGACATCTTGCACCCGTATATTTTGGTACGGCCTAATACGCCAGGGGCTTACGTTCCCCACACTATGGCGTGATAAGTCCGAACACTTTCATAAGTGTGGCACCCCAAACTTATAGCATTATATGAATCGGCTCCGAATCATGTCTTGGGTCAATAGTTGGGTTTGCCCGGCTCCCATGTTTTGGTGCCTTACGTTCCGTTCTGTCGGCTAAGGTGGCACTGGGAGAACCACTGCGATTGCGCCCCGGTTGAGCCGGGCGAGCGCCTCAGTGGAGAAAGCTAAAACTGACTGGCATGATAAGGCGAGAGACTGGTCGCTGTTCGAGAGGTCCTTTCGGGTCCTTAAAGACTCACGCCGCTTTGAGCGAAGTTCCGGATCATGTCCGATGAAGGCGTGGATAGCGCCCCGGATTCGGTCTTCCGAATACTAGGGGCTTCGCCGAAATTTAAAATTATAGAATTCTATGGCTAAGTGAGAGTGTTCAAGCATTATAAGTCCGTTTGCCTTGTTCGTTGTGTTGAGCGCCTCCCTAGATGGACCCAAAAATGGGAACACGAGTGCTCAAGTTTATCCCGAACACCCCAGCACTCGTGGCTTGGGGGCTGAAGCCAACGACTTGCCATCTCTCAGATTTTATAAATAGCCGCACAGAAGGTAATATTTTAAATTAAACAAGCGTTGCTCAAGGCGCACATGAACAAAGTTTCAGCGCACAGGATAATACATAGCAAGTTCACTCAAAGATTACATTTCTGGGGCACTCATCCGCAATATCGCGGGCTCCCTTCAGGACAGTTTTATAATACATTTCGGGCGTGCGATACTCCTTGCCCGGTGGCGGTGGGTCCATGAGAAGCTTCTCCGCATCCAACCTGCCCCAATGCACCTTTGTGCGGGCGAGGGCCCGGCGAGCACCTTCAATACAGGCGGAGCGCTTGATGACCTCCACCCAGGGGCATGCATCCACCAGCCGCCGCACGAGGCCGAAGTAGCTCCCAGGCATGACCTGTTCAGGACACAACCGGACTATAAGGCCCTTCATGGCCTCCTCAGCTACCTTGTGGAGTTCGACCAGCTGCTTCAGCTGGTCGCTTGGGGGCACCGGATGGCCGGCCTCAGCGTACTGAGACCAGAAGACCTTCTCCGTCGAGCTCCCCTCCTCGCCATGATAGAATGCGGCGGCATCAGACGCACTACGCGGCAGATCTGCAAACGCCCCTGGAGAGCTCTGAATGCGGGTAAGTGTCAGGTAGTTTACATTAACATGCCTTCTTTGCATGAAAAATGCCTTACCCGCCGCTATCTTCTTTATATCTTCAACCTCCTGAAGGGCCTTATGGGCCTCGGCCTTGGCGGACTTGGCACTTTCGAGAGCCAAGGCAAGCTCGGACTCTCGAGTCTTGGAGTCACGCTCCAAACTCTCATGCTTCTCCATGAGAGCCTGGAGCTCTTGCCGAACTTCCGCCACCCGTGCCTCCTGCTTTTCTCGCTCTGCCCGTTCCGCGGCCGCACTGCGTTCGGCCGCGGACACAGCCCCCTTCAGGGCTGCCACCTCGTTAGTGGCCCCTGCAATACCCATATTATCCTTGTTAACTTTATTGCAACCAAAATCCTTTTCTATAAGGTAACTATTCAAAGTGGTGTTACTCACCTTCTTTGTCCTCGGGCTGCTTCTTCGCATGGCCGAGCTCTCGCTCGGACCGCTCGAGATCCTGCTTCAGCACATCGACCTCCGCCGTTAGTGCGGCAGAGGTCAGCAGCGCAGCCTGCAAACCCATATTGACATATTTTAAGCAACCCTGCGTATATCTTGTTAGATCCTCAGTCCGGATTTTCTTTCCGAACACCGAACTGAGCATCAGGGGCTACTGTCTATGCGGTATTACATTACATAATTTCAAACTTCTTACCTCAAAGCTTGTTAGAAGGCTGTTGCAGGCTTCGGTCAGCCCGCTCTTAGCGAGCTAAACCTTCTGAATCACTGCACTCATGATAGTGCGGTGTTCTTCCTCGATGGAAGCGCCTTTAAGCGCCTCCAACAAGTTATCCGGCGCCTCCGGTTGGACGGAGATCGCCGGTGTCACGGTCTTGCCCTTCTTTCGAAGGGGCCGCCCGCCGGACTCTGGAACCACTGCGGGTTCCGATGTAGAGTCCACCACAAAGTTCGGGAGGCAGCCTGACGGCGCCTCTGGAGTCTCCTCCTGATGGGTCCCTCTCTGGGATCCCACCTCGGCGTCCTCGCCGGCGCGAGGGGTAGTGGGAGTCGGAAGTGAGTCCACATCCGACGGGGCCAATGACCCGCTTGATGAAGCTGGGAGATCATCATCAGCCGGACTACGGACAGAATGCGGCATTAGAAGGACACTACGCGACACGAAAGAAATTGCATGTCAAGGATCCGGATACTTACGATCTGGCTGGACGCCTGGCCCTTGGAGGCCACTCTTCCTCGCCAACGGTGGTGTTGGCGAAACTGTCCAGGGGGATAGTTCTCCCCCTCTTGGACCCTTCGGCCTCCCCTATTGGGGAAGCCTTCCTCTTCTTCTCTCCCTCCTCCGGGAGAGAGTCCTCCTCCTCGTCGTCGTCTTCGGGGGAGGAGTCCGCCTCGTCGTCAGACGCCTGATTGCGGGAACTCTTTCGAGTCCCCGCGGCCACCTTCTTGGCCTTCTTCTCCGGCACCACATGCGGTGCCGGAACCAGTAGCGCTGCTAAACGGGCATCCACTGGGTCTTCTGGCATGGGAGCCGGGCTGATAAGCTGCTTGGCCTTCTCCATCCATTCCTGTCAAAGGAAAAGAAAGAATGAGACCCTCTTAGAATCAATTCGACTTGTGTCCCGTAATGGGGTTGAATCACTTACCTCGTCAGCCGGATGTTGCGAGCGAAATCCGCGATCTTCCGTCGCGGATACGGGGGCTTCGGCGCCCTTAAACAGCACCCTCCAGGCGCCTTCGTATGTCGTATCGAAGAGCCCGCTCAGCGCCTGGTGTTGTTCCAGATTGAACTCCCACAGATTGAATGCCCGTTCTTGGCATGGGAGAATCCGGCGGATGAGCATGACTTGGACCACGTCGACGAGCCTGAGCTTATTGCTCACCAGCTTCTGGATGCAGGCTCGGAGTCCCGTCACCTCCTTAGGATTGCCCCACAACAAGCCCTTCTCTTTCCAGGAGGTGAGCTGTGTGGGGACGCCAGATCTAAACTCGGGGGCCGCCGCCCATGTGGGTTTGCGCGGCTCGGTGATGTAGAACCACCCCGATTGCCACCCCTTGACGGAGTCCACGAAGGCCCCTTTGAGCCAAAGGACGTTGGGAAACTTACCCAACATGGCGCCTCCGCATTCCGCTTGCGTGCCCTTCACAACCTTCGGCTTGACGTTGAAAGTCTTGAGCCATAGGCCGAAGCGGGGCCGGATGCAGAGGAAGGCCTCGCACACGACGATAAACGCCGAGATGTTGAGGATGAAGTTCGGCGCCAGATCGTGGAAATCCAGGCCGTAGTAGAACATGAGCCCCCGGACGAATGGATGGAGTGGAAATCCCAGTCCGCGGAGGAAGTGGGGAAGGAAGACGACCCTCTCATGAGGCCCAGGGGTAGGGATGAGCTGCCCCTCGTCGGGCAGCCAATGCGCGATATCGCCGGAGAGGTATCCGGCGCTGTGCAGCTTGGTGATGTGCTCCTCCTTAACGGTGGAGGCCAACCATTTGCCTCCCGCTCCGGGCATATTCGGAGGAGGTCGAGGCGAGATGCGCGAGCTTGGGCGTTGGAGCTTGAGTGCGCAGAGATGGATAAGCAAAGGAGGAAGAAGGCGTAGGTGAGAAGGTAAATCCTTATCCCTTATATATAGGCGGACGAAACTGTGTGTCCCCCACCGGCCTGGTAAAACTCGCTTATCTCCCAAGCGCCACCATCAATGGCGCGGTTGGGTTACCCACGTCCGTATTGATGAGAATCCCGGAATAAGGGGAACACGATCTCTGCTTCGACAAGACGTGCCAAGGAAGCCGCTTCGCTAAACATGCTGAGGTGGTATAGTAAAAAAGATTCAAACAAAGGCTTGGTGGTGGTGTGATGTCACGCCGCATAATACGTCAGCAGATTGGACTGGTGTACATTTTATTCTCTCTACGGTGGAATGTGGAATTTATTTTGCAGAGCCGGACACTATCCTGGTGTTCATGATCTTCTCTGGATTATTCAAGGGAGGAACCCGCCTTGCAATGTCAAACATTATGCGCGCCGGACTAATCGTCATTGAAGCCTGGTTCAGGGGCTACTGAGGGAGTCCTGGACTAGGGGGTGTCCGGACAGCCGGACTATCATCGTCCGCCGGACTCCAAGACTACGAAGATACAAGATTGAAGACTCCGTCCCGTGTCCGGATGGGACTTTCCTTGGCGTGGAAGGCAAGCTTGGCAATACGGATATGTAGATCTCCTACCATTGTAACCGACTCTGTGTAACCCTAGCCTCCTCCGGTGTCTATATAAACCGGAGGGCTTTAGTCCGTAGGACAACATACATTACAACAATCATACCATAGGCTAGCTTTAGGGTTTAGCCTCCTTGATCTCGTGGTAGATCCACTCTTGTACTACCCATATCATCAATATTAATCAAGCAGGACGTAGGGTTTTACCTCCATCGAGAGGGCCCGAACCTGGGTAAAAACATCATGTCCCTTGTCTCCTGTTACCATCCGCCTAGACGCACAGTTCGGGACCCCCTACCCAAGATCCGCCGGTTTTGACACCGACAGGGGGCACCGCACACGGCTAAGGAACGATCCGCAGATCAACTTGTGTGTCTATGGGGTGCCCCCCGCCCCCGTATATAAAGGAGCAAGGGGGGAGGCCGGCCGGCCCTTGGGGCGCGCCAAGGAGGGGGGAGTCCTCCTCCTAGTGGGAGTAGGACTCCCCTTTCCTAGTCCAACTAGGAAGGAGGAACGGGGGAAGGAAAGAGGGGGAAAGGGAGAG
Organism: Triticum aestivum; assembly: GCF_018294505.1. Classification (NCBI taxonomy): domain Eukaryota; kingdom Viridiplantae; phylum Streptophyta; class Magnoliopsida; order Poales; family Poaceae; genus Triticum; species Triticum aestivum. The sequence continues at coordinate 322,989,799 of NC_057795.1, forward strand.
GGAAAGAGGGGCCGCGCCCCCCTCCCCTAGTCCAATTCGGACTCCCCTTGGGAGGGGGCGCGCCACCTCCTGGGCTGCTCCTCCTGGGCTGCTGCCCTCTCTCTCCCCTCAGGCCCACTAAGGCCTAATACTTCCCCGGGGGGTTCCGATAACCCCTCCGGCACTCCGGTTTTCTCCGAAATCACCCGGAACACTTCCAGTGTCCGAATATAGTCGTCCAATATATCAATCTTTATGTCTCGACCATTTCGAGACTCCTCGTCATGTCCGTGATCACATCTGGGACTCCGAACAAACTTCGGTACATCAAAACTTATAAACTCATAATAAAACTGTCATCGTAACGTTAAGCGTGCAGACCCTACGGGTTCGAGACCTATGTAGACATGACCTAGAACTATTCTCGGTCAATAACCAATAGCGGAACCTGGATGTTCATATTGGTTCCTACATATTCTACAAAGATCTTTATCGGTCAAACCGCATAACAACATACGTTGTTCCCTTTGTCATCGGTACGTTACTTGCCCGAGATTCGATCGTCGGTATCCAATACCTAGTTCAATCTCGTTACTGGCAAGTCTCTTTACTCGTTCCGTAATACATCATCTCATAACTAACTCGTTAGTTACAATGCTTGCAAGGCTTAGGTGATGAGTATTACCGAGAGGGCCCAGAGATACCTCTCCGACAATCGGAGTGACAAAACCTAATCTCGAATTATGCCAACTCAACATGTACCTTTGGAGACACCTGTAGAGCACCTTTATAATCACCCAGTTACGTTGTGACGTTTGGTAGCACACAAAGTGTTCCTCCGGTAAATGGGAGTTGCACAATCTCATAGTTGCAGGAACTTTGTATAAGTCATGAAGAAAGCAATAGCAACATACTAAACGATCAAGTGCTAAGCTTACAGAATGGGTCAAGTCAATCACAGCATTCTCCTAATGATGTGATCCCATTAATCAAATGACAACACATGCCAATGGTTAGGAAACATAACCATCTTTGATCAATGAGCTAGTTCAAGTAGAGGCATACTAGTGACACTATGTTTGTCTATGTATTCACACATGTATCATGTTTCCCGTTAATACAATTCTAGCATGAATAATAAACATTTATCATGATATGAGGAAATAAATAATAACTTTATTATTGCCTCTAGGGCATATTTCCTTCAGTCTCCCACTTGCACTAGAGTCAATAATCTAGATTACATAGTAATGATTCTAACACCCATGGAGTCTTGGTTCTGATCATGTTTTGCTCGTGAGAGAGGCTTAGTCAACGGGTCTGCAACATTCAGATCCATATGTATCTTGCAAATCTCTATGTCTCCCACTTGGACTTGGTCCCGAATGGAATTGAAGCGTCTCTTGATGTGCTTGGTCCTCTTGTGAAATCTGGATTCCTTTGCCAAGGCAATTGCACCAATATTGTCATAGAAGATCTTCATTGGTCCCGATGCACTAGGTATAACACCTAGATCGGAAATGAACTCCTTCATCCAGACTCCTTCATTCGCTGCTTCCGAAGCAGCTATGTACTCCGCTTCACATGTAGATCCCGCCACGACGCTTTGTTTAGAACTGCACCAACTTACAGCTCCACCGTTTAATAAAAATACATATCCGGTTTGCGATTTAGAATCGTCCGGATCAGTGTCAAAGCTTGCATCGACGTAACCATTTACGACTAGCTCTTTGTCACCTCCATATACGAGAAACATATCCTTAGTCCTTTTCAGGTATTTCAGGATGTTCTTGACCGTTGTCCAGTGACCCACTCCTGGATTACTTTGGTACCTCCCTGCTAAACTAATAGCAAGGCACACATCAGGTCTGGTACACAGCATTGCATACATGATAGAGCCTATGGCTGAAGCATAGGGAACTCCTTTCATCTTCTCCCTATCTTCTGCAGTGGTCGGGCATTGAGTCTGACTCAACTTTATACCTTGTAATACAGGCAAGAACCCTTTCTTCGCCTGATCCATATTGAACCTTTTCAATACTTTATCAAGGTACGTGCTTTGTGAAAGTCCAATCAAGCGTCTTGATCTATCTCTATAGATCTTAATGCCCAATATGTAAGCAGCTTCACCGAGGTCTTTCATTGAAAAACTTTTATTCAAGTATCCTTTTATGCTATCTAGAAATTCTATATCATTTCCAATCAACAATATGTCATCCACATATAATATTAGAAATGCTACAGAGCTCCCACTCACTTTCTTGTAAATACAGGCTTCTCCAAAAGTCTGTATAAAACCATATGCTTTGATCACACTATCAAAGCGTTTATTCCAACTCCGAGAGGCTTGCACCAGACCATAGATTGATCGCTGGAGCTTGCACACTTTGTTAGCTCCCTTAGGATCGATAAAACCTTCCGGTTGCATCATATACAACTCTTCTTCCAGAAATCCATTCAGGAATGCAGTTTTTACATCCATCTGTCAAATTTCATAATCATAAAATGCGGCAATTGCTAACATGATTCGGACAGACTTAAGCATTGCTACGGGTGAGAAAGTATCATCATAGTCAACCCCTTGAACTTGTCGAAAACCTTTCGCAACAAGTCGAGCTTTATAGACAGTTACATTACCGTCAGCGTCAGTCTTCTTCTTAAAGATCCATTTATTCTCAATGGCTTGCCGATCATCGGGCAAGTCAACCAAAGTCCATACTTTGTTTTCATACATGGATCCCATCTCAAATTTCATGGCCTCTAGCCATTTTGCGGAATCTGGGCTCATCATCGCTTCCTCATAGTTCATAGGTTCATCATGGTCAAGTAACATGACTTCCAGAACAGGATTACCGTACCACTCTGGTGCGGATCTTACTCTGGTAGACCTACGAGGTTCAGTAGACACTTGATCTGAAGTTTCATGATCAATATCATTAGCTTCCTCACTAATTGGTGTATTTGTCACAGGAACTGATTTCTGTGATGAACTACTTTCCAATAAGGGAGCAGGTACCGTTACCTCATTAAGTTCTACTTTCCTCCCACTCACTTTTTTCGAGAGAAACTCCTTCTCTAGAAAGGATCCATTCTTAGCAACGAATGTTTTTGCCTTCGGATCTGTGATAGAAGGTGTACCCAACAGTCTCTTTTGGGTATCCTATGAAGACACATTTCTCCGATTTGGGTTCGAGCTTATCTGGTTGAAGTTTCTTCACATAAGCATCGCAGCCCCAAACTTTAAGAAACGACAACTTTGGTTTCTTGCCAAACCACAGTTCATAAGGCGTCGTTTCAACGGATTTAGATGGTGCCCTATTTAATGTGAATGCAGCCGTCTCTAAAGCATAGCCCCAAAACGATAGCGGTAAATCAGTAAGAGACATCATAGATCGCACCATATCTAGTAAAGTATGATTACGATGTTCGGACACACCATTTCTTTGTGGTGTTCCAGGTGGTGTGAGTTGTGAAACTATTCCGCATTGTTTGAAATGTAAACCAAACTCGTAACTCAAATATTCGCCTCCACGATCAGATCGTAGAAACTTTATTTTCTTGTTACGATGATTCTCCACTTCACTCTGAAATTCTTTGAAATTTTCAAATGTTTCAGACTTGTGCTTCATTAAGTAGATATACCCATATCTGCTCAAATCATCTGTGAAGGTGAGAAAATAACGATATCCGCCACGAGCCTCAACATTCATCGGACCACATACATCTGTATGTATGATTTCCAACAAATCTGTTGCTCTCTCCATAGTACCAGAGAAACGGTGTTTTAGTCATCTTGCCCATGAGGCACGGTTCGCAAGTACCAAGTGATTCATAATCAAGTGATTCCAAAAGTCCATCAATATGGAGTTTCTTCATGCGCTTTACACCGATATGACCTAAACGGCAGTGCCACAAATAAGTTGCACTATCATTATCAACTCTGCATCTTTTGGCTTCAACATTATGAATATGTGTATCACTACTATCGAGATTCAATAAAAATAGACCACTCTTCAGGGGTGCATGACCATAAAAGATATTACTCATATAAATAGAACAACCATTATTCTCTGATTTAAATGAATAACCGTCTCGCATCAAACAAGATCCAAATATAATGTTCATGCTCAACGCTAGCACCAAATAACAATTATTCAGGTCTAAAACTAATCCCGAAGGTAGATGTAGAGGTAGCGTGCCGACCGCGATCACATCGACTTTGGAACCGTTTCCCACGCGCATCGTCACCTCGTCCTTGGCCAGTGCTCGCTTATTCCGTAGTCCCTGTTTCGAGTTGCAAATATTAGCAATAGAACCAGTATCAAATACCCAGGTGCTACTACGAGCTCTAGTTAGGTACACATCAATAACATGTATATCACATATACCTTTGTTCACTTTGCCATCCTTCTTATCCGCCAAATACTTGGGGCAGTTCCGCTTCCAGTGACCAGTCTGCTTGCAGTAGAAGCACTCAGTTTCAGGCTTAGGTCCAGACTTGGGTTTCTTCTCTTGAGCAGCAACTTGCTTGTTGTTCTTCTTGAAGTTCCCCTTCTTTTTCCCTTTGCCCTTTTTCTTGAAACTAGTGGTCTTGTTGACCATCAACACTTGATACTCCTTCTTGATTTCTACCTCCGCAGCCTTTAGCATTGCGAAGAGCTCGGGAATAGTCTTGTTCATCCCTTGCATATTATAGTTCATCACAAAGCTCTTGTAGCTTGGTGGCAGTGATTGGAGAATTCTGTCAATGACGCTATCATCCGGAAGATTAACTCCCAGTTGAATCAAGTGATTATTATACCCAGACATTTTGAGTATATGCTCACTGACAGAACTATTCTCCTCCATCTTGCAGCTGTAGAACTTATTGGAGACTTCATATCTCTCAATCCGGGCATTTGCTTGAAATATTAACTTCAACTCCTGGAACATCTCATATGCTCCATGACGTTCAAAACGTCGTTGAAGACCCGGTTCTAAGCCATAAAGCATGGCACACTGAACTATAGAGTGGTCATCAGCTTTACTCTGCCAGACGTTCATAACATCTGGTGTTGCTCCTGCAGCAGGCTTGGCACCCAGCGGTGCTTCCAGGACGTAATTCTTCTGTGCAGCAATGAGGATAATCCTCAAGTTACGGACCCAGTTCGTGTAATCGCTACCATCATCTTTCAACTTTGCTTTCTCAAGGAATGCATTAAATTTCAACGGAACAACAGCACGAGCCATCTATCTACAAACAAACATAGATAAGCAAAATACTATCAGGTACTAAGTTCATGATAAATTTAAGTTCAATTAATCATATTACTTAAGAACTCCCACTTAGAAAGACATCTCTCTAGTCATCTAAGTGATTACGTGATCCAAATCAACTAAACCATAACCGATCATCACGTGAGATGGAGTAGTTTTCAATGGTGAACATCACTATGTTGATCATATCTACTATATGATTCACGCTCGACCTTTCAGTCTCCGTGTTCCGAGGCCATATCTGCATATGCTAGGCTCGTCAAGTTTAACCTGAGTATTCCGCGTGTGCAAAACTGGCCTGCACCCGTTGTAGATGGACGTAGAGCTTATCACACCCGATCATCACGTGGTGTCTGGGCATGACGAACTTTGGCAACGGTGCATACTCAGGGAGAACACTTCTTGATAATTTTAGTGAGAGATCATCTTAAAATGCTACCGTCAATCAAAGCAAGATAAGATGCATAAAGGATAAACATCACATGCAATCAATATAAGTGATATGATATGGCCATCATCATCTTGTGCTTGTGATCTCCATCTCCGAAGCACCGTCGTGATCACCATCGTCACCGGCGCGACACCTTGATCTCCATCGTATCATCGTTGTCATTTATGCCATCTATTGCTTCTACGACTATCACTACCGCTTAGTGATAAAGTAAAGCAATTACAGGGAGTTTGCATTTCATACAATAAAGCGACAACCATATGGCTCCTGCCAGTTGCCGATAACTTCGGTTACAAAACATGATCATCTCATACAATAAAATATAGCATCACGTCTTGGCCATATCACATCACAACATGCCCTGCAAAAACAAGTTAGACGTCCTCTACTTTGTTGTTGCAAATTTTACGTGGCTGCTACGGGCTTAAGCAAGAACCAATCTCACCTACGCATCAAAACCACAATGATAGTTCGTCAAGTTGATGCTGTTTTAACCTTCGCAAGGACCGGGCGTAGCCACACTCGGTTCAACTAAAGTTGGAGAAACTGACACCTGCTAGTCACCTGTGTGCAAAGCACGGCGGTAAAACCAGTCTCGCGTAAGCGTACGCGTAATGTCGGTCCGGGCCGCTTCATCCAACAATACCGCCGAACCAAAGTATGACATGCTGGTAAGCAGTATGACTTATATCGCCCACAACTCACTTGTGTTCTACTCATGCATATAACATCAAACCATAAAACCTAGGCTCGGATGCCACTATTGGGGAACGCAGTAATTTCAAAAAAATTCCTACGCACACGCAAGATCATGGTGATGGCATAGCAACAAGAGGGGAGAGTGATGTCTACGTACCCTCGTAGACCATTAAGCGGAAGCGTTATGACAACGCGGTTGATGTAGTCATACGTCTTCACGAATCGACCGATCCAAGCACCGAACGTACGGCACCTCCGTGTTCAGCACACGTCCAGCTCGATGACCTCCTCCGGGCTCCAACCCAGCGAAGCGTCGGGGATGAGTTCCGTCAGCACGACGGCGTGGTGACGATGATGATGTTCTACCGGCGCAGGGCTTCGCCTAAACTCCGCGACGATATGACCGAGGTGGAATATGGTGTAGGGGGGCACCGCACACGGCTACGGAACGATCCGTAGATCAACTTGTGTGTCTATGGGGTGCCCTCCGCCCCCGTATATAAAGGAGCAAGGGGGGAGGCCGACCGGCCCTTGGGGCGCGCCAAGGAGGGGGGGAGTCCTCCTCCTAGTGGGAGTAGGACTCCCCTTTCCTAGTCCAACTAGGAAGGAGGAAGGGGGAAGGAAAGAGGAGGAGAGGGAGAGGGAAAGAGGGGCCGCGCCCCCCTCCCCTAGTCCAATTCGGACTCCCCTTGGGAGGGGGCGCGCCACCTCCTGGGCTGCTGCCCTCTCTCTCCCCTCAGGCCCACTAAGGCCCAATACTTCCCCGGGGGGTTCCGGTAACCCCTCCGGCACTCCGGTTTTCTCCGAAATCACCCGGAACACTTCCGGTGTCCGAATATAGTCGTCCAATATATCAATCTTTATGTCTCGACCATTTCGAGACTCCTCGTCATGTCCGTGATCACATCCGGGACTCCGAACAAACTTCGGTACATCAAAACTTATAAACTCATAATAAAATTGTCATCGTAACGTTAAGCGTGCGGACCCTACGGGTTCGAGACCTATGTAGACATGACCTAGAACTATTCTCGGTCAATAACCAATAGTGGAACCTGGATGTTCATATTGGTTCCTACATATTCTACGAAAATCTTTATCGGTCAAACCGCATAACAACATACGTTGTTCCCTTTGTCATCGGTATGTTACTTGCCCGAGATTCGATCGTCGGTATCCAATACCTAGTTCAATCTCGTTACTGGCAAGTCTCTTTACTCGTTCCGTAATACATCATCTCATAACTAACTCGTTAGTTACAATGCTTGCAAGGCTTAGGTGATGAGTATTACCGAGAGGGCCCAGAGATACCTCTCCGACAATCGGAGTGACAAAACCTAATCTCGAATTATGCCAACTCAACATGTACCTTTGGAGACACCTATAGAGCACCTTTATAATCACCCAGTTACGGTGTGACGTTTGGTAGCACACAAAGTGTTCCTCCGGTAAATTGGAGTTGCACAATCTCATAGTTGCAGGAACTTTGTATAAGTCATGAAGAAAGCAATAGCAACATACTAAACGATCAAGTGCTAAGCTAACGGAATGGGTCAAGTCAATCACATCATTCTCCTAATGATGTGATCCCATTAATCAAATGACAACACATGCCTATGGTTTGGAAACATAACCATCTTTGATGAATGAGCTAGTTCAAGTAGAGGCATACTAGTGACACTATGTTTGTCTATGTATTCACACATGTATCATGTTCCCGGTTAATACAATTCTAGCATGAATAATAAACATTTATCATGATATGAGGAAATAAATAATAACTTTATTATTGCCTCTAGGGCATATTTTCTTCACCGACGACCCCCAGGTATCCCCTCCGGCCTTGCTCCACTGTCCATCTTCCCACGTCACTGCATGTGGAAAATATTGCATGTGGATCTTCCCTAGTTCTTTGCCCAAAACGTAGCTCGTCCGGCGTACTTTCCATATTGCAATCTCGTCCTCACACCATTTTAGATAAATGCAACCGTGTTGTTATCTTCTCTTAGGACTTATTTTTTGTCATCGTATGTGTCATCAACTGTTATTGGCCAGTAATTGTTTCCTTTCTACCTCTTTTTTGCAAACATGGCTATCCATTTCACCTCGTTGCTATTGCGACCTTTTGGTGAACTGCACAAATCATTTTTTCTTAAGAGTGTTTTGTGCAGTTGTACTAAAATGTCACACGGGCAACGTCTCTACATTTGAGTGCGACTGCACAAAGGGAGATTAGTTTTGCTCTATCCTCCTCATCCAACTCCGAGCCTAATCTTCTCCAACTAGTTAGTCTTAAGAGAGACTGCAAAGGGGACCGGCTTCTATTTTTGTGTTTATTGTTTCATCAACAGTCCTCTATTATTGTAATCACACTTAGTATCTTTGGAACAGGGACACTCAGCTCTATTTTAGTGGAATTGCACAAAATGATCGGAATGTTGCATGCTCTTGACAGCTACTTTTTTCCCAACATGACTTGTTGATTTAGACATAGCTGGGGGGAAGTTGCTGCCAATGAAAGCATGGATCAATTTTAATTTAAAACCTTCTCACAACTTTGTCTTCAGTTGTGATGTAAATATTAGCTCTGATCTGCTAATCATTGAGATGCATTAGCAAGGAAGTTAGTTTTTTATTTTTTCCAAAAGAGCATGGACAACAAGACACACGAAACAAAAGCTGAAAGCTCAGAGCATTGTACAATTTCATGTAGCTGGAAAATTATTTGTATAGTACATCAATTATGTTGCTGGAAGCTTGATAGGATTGCCAGAAGCCTCTTCAGCATCCGTGTCCATGTGCCATGCACAAAATTAAACTCCCTCCATTCCTAAATATTTGTCTTTTTAGAAATTTCAAATGGACATATTTTAGAGTGTAGATTCACTCATTTTGCTTCATATATAGTCACTCGTTGAAATCTCTAGAAAGACGAATATTTAAGAACGGAGGGAGTAGTGCACAACCGCATGGGAGACTCAGCCCGGTCATTGCGGCGCACTACACACTAATAGTGAGTAATGAGAAATCAAATCATAAGCCCCACCTTTCCCACTGTAAGTTGCTCGGAAGAAGCAACGATCAGCACGCTCTTCTTTGAATCCGCTCATACTACTCCCTCCGTCACTGTTCGCTTCAATAATCTCTGGGACCAAGGCGACTAGCGATCAACCTGAAAAATAGTATGTCTATTACTAGAGGAAATATGCATACACACATGCATGTAGTGCTTTCACCCTGGGTACACACATGTATGCACTTACTCCACTCCACGTACACACCTACATCGAGAGAAAATTGTGGACTTGATTGTGGTTACCATGCCCTAATTAATTGAGCATTAAACCAAACACATCTAAAATCTCCCTAGTGGTGGAAATGCATGGAGAGAAATGCATGAGAATGAAGCGCGCCCTATAAGCTGTGACGGAGGGAGGGGTAGTATGAAGGTGCAAAACCAAGTACGCGTATGGCCAGTCGGTCAACGCACTTCCTCTTGGCTTATCATTGACATGTGGGACCGGAGTGTGAGAAAACCGATCTCAATTGACAGAAAAAAGGCCAACCCACCATTCCTTGAGAGAGACGAGGAGCGAGAACACATAGACAGGCTCGCATGGGGGCCAAGATATATTCGAGCATGGTTGATCGATATCATCATTATATGTTCGATGTCTTTAATAGTACTATTGGGCTGCCATTTTCCGCACTTCTCCCAAATAAATGTGTACTTTATCAGAGATTAAAACAAAATAAGAGTACATACGCTCCACCATGTGGTTCCTAGTACCTGTATACTAGTAGTAGTACTACTCGTACTACTAAACCTTGCGCTTGGCTCGTCGCCTGTTCGTGAAGTCGAACATTGATGGTACTATAGTGTATGCCTCTGGCAATCTGAGACCGAATGAACTGCTGCACGTCCACCGCTTGGGTGCGGGTAGGTTGCATTAGTCAAAAGCTTCTCGTCATCCTGCGAACCACCAGGGCGTAAGTGAGCTTCACCTTGTCCTGCAGGCTTCTCCTTATTCTGCGAGTTGACGGGACACACCAAAAAGTAGTGCTAGTCCATACTCCCTCCTTTTCGGCTAATATGGCTTAATCTTTTTTGTGGGTAAATGAGAGAGCTTTATTCATATATAAGCATTCTTTGGACGATCAACCAAGAGACTGGTCACTAGGAAGTGAGGTACCCCGCAAAAAAAGAAGAAGGAAGCGAGGTGTTTCATCAAGCCAGCTCTCGGTCACATTCAAAGTGCAACAAGCATGGTTCACACAAAGATGCGCCGCAAGGTTTGTTGACCTGTTTACATGCTGAATAACAAAAAAAGAGAAAATATTACCGAGTGCTCCTATTTCTAACAGGATATAGGAGCGAGAATTAAGCGAGAATTATGGCGAGTGTTCCATGCAATCAACTTCCATTATCACATGCAAGAACCCTCGAAGAGAAACAAATGTGTTGAAGATTGCTTTATCACAGATTAAAATAAAATAAGAGTGCAGACGCTCCACCATCTGTTTCCTAGTAGTACATACTTGTATAGTAGTACTAGTAGTAAACTTTGCGCTTGGATGTTCGCCTCTTCGGGAAGTCGAACAATAATGGCACTAGTACAGTGTATGCTTATGGAAATCTGACACGAAATTAATTGTTGCATGTCCACCGTCTGAGCGAGGGAGATCTTGCATTAGTCATAAGTTTCTCCTTGTCCCGCAAGCCACCGCGCGCAAGCTCCTCCCGTCCTGCAAGCTTCTCCTTGTTTGACAAGTTGACGGGACACAGCAAAGTAATGCTAGTCCATACTGCCTCCTTTCCGGTTAATATGGCTTAATTTGAAACAAGATAAATACACTATCTGCCACTGTATATTTGTAAAATATGGTCAGTGAACTTCATAATATGCTCATTGTGCTCAATATATACATTTTTCGGTGTTTTTACAGTCACTAGCTTACCCTGGTTGAGTATGTGTGTGCATGAACATGTAGGTTGAGCACTTGAGCGTGACCGTGTGTGTTCTGTCGTGTGCTCGGACATGAATGCATTAGGGCGTTGCGCGCGTTTTTGCGTCCATGTGTATGTGTCAAAACGTTGCATGCAAGGTTTAATCATTCGTTGTTCACGCATGCATTCCTGATATTAATACGTTGGTAAAGACAATTTCTTAAGGAAAACGAGCAATTGAATTGAGTACTAAGGGGACCAATAAGCTAGGACAGAGGGAGTACTAGTAGTGAATCAGAAGGAGGGAGTAGGTACTAGTGGTACTACGTAACAATGTGCAGTAACAAAATTCCTCTATGCGCATCCTGTCTACGTGTCATGCAAGAAAATAGAGATAAGGACAAGTGAGACTCAGGAACGGCCATACACGTAGGGGGAGTACATGTAGGGGCCACTCAGGAGCAGTCAAATCACACAGTAAGTTAGTTGGAAGAAGCAACCATCATTTCACTCTTCAATGACACGTATGCAATATAAAATGGTTGATATGGAGAGAAAAATAAAATCGCTCCACCATATATACACTAGCAAGAGCCTAAGCTACAAGCCTGCTTGCTTGGGGTGGTCACTTCACAAGCATAGAACAACGGTGGCCACACCTCTAGTCACAGACCTGGCATGATCCCGCCGCTGGGGGAAGGGGACGATGTTCTATGTAGACGCGGTCGACGGTGGCGAGGGAGAAAACCCACTTTCGGTGTGTCCTGATCGGGGGTCCCCACAGTATGGGCTGATGCCGCCTCCCAACCGCCCTTCTAGCTACAACCCAATGTCCCAGGTACAACTTCCTTTTGGAGCCGTCATGCTCCACTGCTGAAGCTCCCCACGTAGCTCCATCTCCATGTGGATCTTTCTCTACTTCTACCGGCTTCTATTTGTGGTGAGTTTATGTCACGAACTAGTGCCAGTACTATTATTCTAATCACACTTCTTCAATATCTTTGCCAATAGGGATGCTCAGCTCGATTTTAGTGGAACTGCACAAAAGCATCGTATGATCCGAGGATGCCAGCCGTCTTTCCTTCGACAGGTTCTACCTAGCCAGGAAATTAAATCCTATTTAGGGTTTAGGATTTACGCCGTAGTGACCCCATCAGTAGTTTTTTTGTACACACTCTCACAACTTTTGTCTTTGGTTGTGAAGTAAATATTGGCTATGATCTGTGAATCATTGAGATGCATTAGCATGCGTGTTAGTTTTCCTTTGTATTTGATGGAATGTTGTAACGGGGCAACCTTGGAGTAGGAATGAAAATGGAGTGGAAAGTTTTCGTTTTTAAGGAGAAAAAATGGAAACAGAGAGAACCAATGTTTTGTTTCATTGGATTGCGCCATCGAGCAAACCCAATGTTTAAATCACGCATGTCGCATTCGTGTCTCACCCTCTTCCACGGCCCCACCCCACACGGTCGCTCGGCATGCCACTCACCGCAAACCGACTATACGATAACTTTCCCGCATGCTTGTTGATGGATTGCGCCATGGAGTACTAGCACTACTGGAAAAGATTGACGAGGAGGGGGAGGACAGCTAGCTATAGCACAGACTCCCAAGAATGTTTTACATACATGTTGTGGCTAGCCGTGGAGCATACGCGTGCACCGGGAAGCCGCGCAGGCGGCGCTCTCTCGGCCGGCGTGCCGCTTCAATGCTGGCGCCAGTGATAGGCCGCGTCCGCTCTGGCCGTGATGAATGCGACACTAACTGTTTCGGGCGGGAAGCACGCGCGGGTGATGAAGAGGGTTCGGGTTGGTCAGGAGCGTGCGTGGCAGCGGTCCGGACGCCCGCAAACAAGAAATGTTGTACGGTAAATATTGCTGCGTATATAATAAATAACGTAAATAATGTGCCAGTTGGACAAATATGATTGGAGATGGAGATGGAGATGGAATTTTATGTAAACACGGATATGCATGTTTATGTCTATGTGTGTGTGTGACGACTCTCGGGACTACTCGTACACACCATCGATGTCTCGTTCTCCCTACACACACACAAACTTAGTATCGCCTCATTTTTTCCTAGGATAGGAATATCATAGGAGTGGGAAACAATATGAAGTGAGATAAATGGAGTACGACATACAAGAAGAAATGTTCACGCACTCACTCTGCCTCCAAGATACCCGCGAGTACATGATGGAGCACATTTGTACACGAAGAGGCAGCTTACGTACGTAATAATTTTACCCTTTAATTTGTTCCCTTAATAATGGAGGGCCGGGGACCACATGTGAGCGATATAAACTGCGACCTGGAAGCGAGTGCGTGTTTTGATTGAGTTTTCTTTCTTGGTGCGTTAAAAAAAATTCTCTGGCAGTTTTCGTTTCTTTTTTCTGGGAACGTGTGTATTCCATTTAAAACCACTACTATGGATATTTATTTTACTCCGTTGTATATATGTAGCCTCTTGTTTGATAGGGTTTCTCACATCTCGCTCTCTCACCCTCTCCATTCTAAACAAGATGACAGTGTCCACTCTATCTCTCTCCTCACCCGTGGTCACAGATCCGGCCAAATCCCGTCCGCTGCGGGAGGTGAGGAGGTGCAGCATTGACGTTCTTGCCGTCGGCGATGGAGGAAGCCGATGCACATCATCCTCTCTGAGCTGGCGCTGGCACAGATGAAGGTCCTCCCCGCCCTTGTTCGTTGCCGTCGTGTGGGTAGATCCCGCCCGCCCGCCTAAGCGACATCTCGCCCACCTGAGGTATTTCTTTTGGATTTCATGCTCATTGTACTGGTCCAACTCCCCAGGTTGCTTCATGCGGGTTTTCTTCTATGCCACTACTCCCCACCTCCCCATGTACAGTATCTAGGGTTCGTCGGCTGGTCCAACATCACCAATTTTTTACTATTATAAAGGAAAGGCCAGTCGAAAAGTTGTCCTGGTTTATGCCTCGGTGGAGGTATACATGTTTTTTCGACAAAAAGTACATGGTGGTTGCGCGGTCATTGTCCATATGCTCCTATTGTTGTTGCTAATCTAATACTATCGCTGGTTAAATGAAGCAATGCCCATGGTAAAGTGACGCCCCTTTTAAGTAATGCTGATGTCAATCCAGAGGCGTCGATAAATGCTTATGTCCTGCTTTTTTGCTCGGGTATCCTGGTTTAGTTCCCATCAAGATAATCATGATGCTTCTATTTGTTGGTGTACTTTTCATTAATTCTTATTGACAAATTAGATGTCGCTATAAATCTTGTACCACTGCCAAAACAAAGTAAGAACACTATATCCCTGTTTTACATTTTTGCAAACAGCGATGCGCATATCTATACCCGGGCATGCCTTCCTAAATTTTAGTGGAACTGCACAAAATTGGATGGCCATTGTTGTTCCGCCTCATTGTCCTCTACCACATCGTTCTTCCTTCCTCGAGCTTGATTACTAAGAAGAAATAGACCACACTGAGGATTTGTCGAACTTCATAGGTGCCTCACCCAAACTTGATTCCAAATGGATGATGCATCACCATGATGACCTATCGATGCTCATGGTTGCTTCTCATGGTTGCATCGGCTGGTGAAGCTGATCGGTTTTCGATAAAAACAAGCAGTCTTCCATCAGTGCACTTTGCTTGTTACCCACAAAGATGATATCCTTCATCAGTTCACCTTCGTTGCGTTGGAGACACAGTCATCTTTCACGTTGGTGCAATTTTATCACACAATTGGCTATGAACCAAATGTTTCCTCGAAGAAGCATCGACGTTGGTACTAAGAACATAAGTTCTGTATTGATTTCTAAGCCTTCTCACAACTTTGTCTTCAACTCCCCTGTAATTTTATTTGTCCAACTATTAACTAAATATGTGGTCAGACTTTGATTAAAAATATGGTGTGGACTAAAAACCCGGATGGACGTAGTAGTGCTACGTCTTCAGCTTGCGTTGGTTTTCCTTGAAGAGGAAAGGGTGATGCAGCAATAGTAGCATAAGTATTTCCCTCAGTTTTTGAGAACCAAGGTATCAATCCAGTAGGAGGCTCCTCAAAAGTCCCACACACCTACACAAACAAACAAAGAACTCGCAACCAACGCAATAAAGGGGTTGTCAATCCCTTCACGGCCACTTGCAAAACTGAGATCTGATAGAGATAGTATGATAATATAAATATATTTTTGGTATTTTATAATATAGATAGAAAAAGTAAAGATGCAAATAAAAGTAGATTGAAAGCTTATATGATAAAAGATAGACCCGAGGGCCATAGGTTTCACTAGTGGCTCAAGATAGCATAAGTATTACGGTGGGTGAACAAATTACTCTTGAGCAATTGATAGAAAAGCGAATAATTATGAGATTATCTACGCATGATCATGTATATAGGCATCACGTCCGTGACAAGTAGACCGACTCCTGTCTGCATCTACTACTATTACTCCACACATTGACCGCTATCCAACATGCATCTAGAGTCTTAAGTTCATAAGAACAGAGTAACGCATTAAGAAAGATGACATGATCTAGAGGGATAAAATCAAGCAATATGATATAAACCCCATCTTTTTATCCTCGATGGCAACAATACAATACGTGCCTTGCAACCCTTTCTGTCACTTGGTAAGGACACCGCAAGATTGAACCCAAAGCTAAGCACTTCTCCCATGGCAAGAAAGATCAATCTAGTAGGCCAAACCAAACTGATAATTCGAAGAGACTTGCAAAGATAACTCAATCATACATAAAAGAATTCAGAGGAGATTCAAATATTTCTCATAGATAAACTTGATCATAAACCCACAATTCATCGGATCTCGACAAACACATCGCAAAAAGAGTTACATAAAATAGATCTCCACAAGAGAGGGGAGAACATGGTATTGAGATCCAAAAAGAGAGAAGAAGCCATCTACCTAATAAATATGGACCCGAAGGTCTGTGGTAAACTACTCACAACTCATCGGAGGGGCTATGGTGTTGATGTAGAAGCCCTCCGTGGTCGATTCCCCCTCCGGCGGAGCGCCGACGAAGGTTCCAAGATGGGATCTCGTGGATACAGAAGGTTACGGCGGTGGAAATTGTTTTTCGTTGGCTCCCTCGATGTTTTCAGGGTACATGGGTATATATATGAGGAAGAAGTACGTCGGTGGCCACCCGAGGGGCCTAGGAGACAGGGGGTGTGCTCAGAGGGGGTGGGCGCGCCCTCCTATCTCCTAGCCGCCTCGATTGCTTCTTGACTTGCACTCCAAGTCCTCTGGATCACGTTCGTTCCAAAAATCATGCTCCTGAAGGTTTCATTCCGTTTGGACTCCGTTTGATATTCCTTTTCTTCGAAATACTGAAATAGGCAAAAAAACAGCAATACGGGTTGGGCCTCCGGTTAGTAGGTTGGTCCCAAAAATGATATAAATGTGTAAAATAAAGCCCATAAACATCCAAAAGGGGTAATATAATAGCATGGAACAATCAAAAATTATAGATACGTTGGAGACGTATCAAGCATCCCCAAGCTTAATTCCTACTCGTCCTCGAGTAGGTAAATGATAAAAACAGAATTTTTGATGTTGAATGCTAGCTAGCATAATTCTCAATGTAATTTTCTTTATTGTGGCATGAATGTTCAGATCCAAATGATTCAAAAATAAAAGTTCATATTGACAAAAGAAATAGTAACACTTGAAGCATACTAATCAAAGTAATCATGTCTTCTCAAAATAACATGGCTAAAGAAAGTTCATCCGTACAAAATCATATAGTTAGGCTATGCTTCATTTTCGTCACACAAAAATGTTCCCAAATTCTACACCCCCGATGACAAGCAAAGCAATTGTTTCTTACTTAAATAATCTCAACTTTTTCAACCTTCACGCAATACATGAGCGTGAGCCATGGATATAGCACTATGGGTGGAATAGAATATGATGATGGGGATTGTGTGGAGAAGACAAAAAAGGAGAAAGTCTCACATTGACGAAGATAATCAATGGGCTATGGAGATGCCCATCAATTGATGTCAACATGAGGAGTAGGGATTGCCATGCAACGGATGCACTAGAGCTATAAATGAATGAAATCTCAACAAAAGAAAACTAGTGGGTGTGCATCCAACTTGCTTGCTCATGAAGACCTAGGGCATTTGAGGAAGCCCATCGTAGGAATATACGAGCTAAGTTCTATAATGAAAAATTCCCACTAGTATATGAAAGTGACAACCTATGAGACTCACTATATGAAAAACATGGTGCTACTTTGAAACACAATATATGAGACTCACTATATGAAGGACGTGGTGCTACTTTGAAGCACAAGTGTGGAAAAAGAGATAGTAACATTGCCCCTTTTTATTTATTTTCTTTTATTTATTTTTTTCTTTTTTTTCAATTTTTTCTTTCTCTTTTTTTTGGGCCTTTCTTTTTTGTTTTTGGCCTTTCTTCTTTTTTTCTCTTTTTTCCTTTTTTTCTTTGGGACAATGCTCTAATAATGATGATCATCACACTTTTATTGATTACAACTCGAAACTAGAACAAGATATGACTCTATATGAATGCCTCCGGCGGTGTACCGGGATGGTGAAATGAATCAAGAGTGACATGTATGAAAAATTATGCATGGTGGCTTTGCCACAAATACGATGTCAACTACATGATCATGCAATGGCAATATGACAAAAGTAATGTATGTCCTGATGATGAACGGAACGGTGGAAAGTTGCATGGAAATATATCTCGGAATGTCTATGGAAATGCCATAATAGGTAGGTATGGTGGCTGTTTTGAGGAAGATATAAGGAGGTTTATGTGTGATAGAGCGTATCGTATCACAGGGTTTGGATGCACCGGCGAAGTTTGCACCAACTCTCAAGGTGAGAAAGGGAAATGCACGGTACCGAAGAGGCTAGCAATGGTGGAAAGGTAAAAGTGCTTATAATCCATGGACTCAACATTAGTCAAAAGAACTCATATACTTATTGCAAAAACTTAGAAGTCATCAAAAACCAGGCACTACACCCATTCTCCTAGAGGGATAGATTGGTAGGAAAAGACCATCGCTCGTCCCCGACCGCCACTCATAAGGATGCACAATCCAGGTACACTTCATGTTTCAAATGTGTTACACAACTTTAACCATACGTGCATGCTAGGGACTTGCTAACTTCAACACAAGCATTCTTTAAATTCATAATCATCCAACTAGCATGACTTTAATATCACTATCTACATATCTCAAAACAATTATCAAGTATCAAATTGATCATAGCATCCAATTCACTTCCTATGATAGTTTTTATTCTACCCAACTTGGATGCCTACCATTCTAGGACCAATTTTGTAACCATAGAAAATACCATGCTGTTCTAAGAGACTCTCAAAATAATATAAGTGAATCATGAGAGACTAGCAATTTCTACAAAATTAAGCCACTGTCGTGCTCTAAAAGATATAAGTGAAGCACTAGAGCAAAAACTATCAAGCTCAAAAGATATAAGTGAAGCACATAGAGTATTCTAACAAATTTCAATCAAGTAGGCTTCTCCAAAAAGATGTGTAAAGCAAGGATGATTGTGGTAAACTAAAAAGCAAATACTAATATAATACACGACGCTCCAAGCAAAACACATATCATGTGGCGAATAAAAATATAGCTCCAAGTAAAGTTACCAATGAACAAAGACGAAAGAGGGGATGCCTTCCCGGGGAATCCCCAAGCTTAGGCTTTTGGCTACTCTTGAATATCTTGGGGTGCCTTGGGCATCCCCAAGCTTAGGCTTTTGCCACTCCTTATTCCATAGTCCATCAAATCTTTACCCAAAACATGAAAACTTCACAACACAAAACTGAACAGGAAATCTCATAAGCTCCGTTAGTGAAAGAAAAGAAAACCACCACATAAGGTACTGTAATGAACTCATTCTTTATTTAAATTGGTGTTAAACCTACTGTATTCCAAGTTCTCTATGGTTCATACCACTTAATACTAGCCATAGATGCATCAAAATAAGAAAACAACACACGAAAAACGGAATCTGTCAAAAACAGAACAGTCTGTAGCAATATGTAACTAACACAAACTTATGGAACTTTAAAAATCCTACCAAAATAGGAAGTCCTGGGAAATTTTTCTATTGATCAGCAGCAAAAAGAATCAACACAAAAGCACATTTCTGTGATTTAAAAAACTAATTTCGTGCGCGCAAAGTTTCTGTTTTTCAGCAGAATCAAATTAACTATCACCATAAGTTATCCTATAGGTTCTTCTGGGCACAAACACTAATTAAAACATAAAAACACATCTAAACAGAAGGTATATGCAAAATTTATTACTAAACAGAAACAAAAACAAAAAACACAAATAAAACTAGGTTGCCTCCCAACTAGCGCTATCGTTTCACGCCCCTAGCTAGGCATAAAAGCGAGGATAGATCTAAGTAGTGCCATCTTTGGCACTCAATTCCTCAATAGAGAACTTATAATCTTTAGGGTTTTCTCCCTTTTAGCAATGACTAAACCTTTAGGCAAAAATTCAAGAAATTCATTTGTAGCAAAAGGTTCCTTAATGATAGAGAGACAATTGGGATGAACACTTATTGATTTGAGATCCGCGTCTCCCTTACTAGAAGATTCACCCTTATTTTTAGGAACATAAATAAATTTGGAAGTTTTGGTAGGGGGTTTTGGAGTGTTTTTCATGGAGGAAAACGCCGAACCTAAGTTGGTAATGATATCCTCAAGTTTACCGATTCTAGCAGAATCTAGATCTATTTTTTCATTCACTACAGGTTCTTTCCCTTTAAGATTTTTCAAAGTACCTCCAACCCTACATCCATATTGGGTAATGTGATTATGAATCTTTTTATCCAAATTTTCAATCGACTCAACAGTGGCAATTTTATTTTCAATAATCTCAAGCCCTTGCAAAACATGTTCTAAAGTTAAAGTTCCATTAACCAAAAGAGGTGGCGGGCCAAACAAATCTAACATAGCATTATAAGCATCAAACGTATGGCTACTCAAGAAATCCCCTCCGGTAACGGTATCAAGAACACATTTATTCCAAGGAGTAATGCCTACATAAAAATTGCGAAGAAGTACGGAAGTGGAAAGCTTCCTAGTAGATCTATTTTGAGCATTGCAAATTCTATGCCAAGCATCTTTTAAATTTTCTCCCTCCCTTTGCTTAAAATTTAGAATTTCATGTTCGGGAGTAATAAGAAGGATAGGATGACTAGTCATAACGACAAGGTAAACGATCTAACACATGATCAAACCGAAAAGGGCAAGCAAAAAAGAGAGGAGAAGATTTGGAAAGAGAGGGCGATTAAAACGGCAAGGGTGAAGTGGGGGAGAGGAAAACGAGAGACAAATGGCAAATAATATAAATGCGAGGGAGATGAGTTTGTGATGGGTACTTGGTATGTCTTGACTCCCCGGCAACGGCGCCAGAAATCCTTCTTGCTATGTCTTGAGCTTGCGTTGATTTTCCTTGAAGAGGAAAGGGTGATGCAGCAATAGTAGCGTAAGTATTTCCCTCAGTTTTTGAGAACCAAGGTATCAATCCAGTAGGAGGCTCCTCAAAAGTCCCACGCACCTACACAAACAAACAAAGAACTCGCAACCAACACAATAAAGGGGTTGTCAATCCCTTCATGGCCACTTGCGAAAGTGAGATCTGATAGAGATAGTATGATAAGATAAATATATTCTTGGTATTTTATAATATAGATAGGAAAAGTAAAGATGCAAATAAAAGTAGATTGAAAGCTTATATGATAAAATATAGACCCGGGGGCCATAGGTTTCACTGGTGGCTTCTCTCAAGATAGCATAAGTATTACGATGGGTAAACAAATTACTGTCGAGCAATTGATAGAAAAGCGAATAATTATGAGATTATCTAGGCATGATCATGTATATAGGCATCACATCCGTAGCAAGTAGATCGACTCCTGCCTGCATCTACTACTATTACTCCACACATCGACCACTATCTAGCATGCATCTAGAGTATTAAGTCCATAAGAACAGAGTAACGCATTAAGAAAGATGACATGATCTAGAGGGATAAACTCAAGCAATATGATATAAACCCCATCTTTTTATCCTCGATGGCAACAATACAATACGTGCCTTGCAACCCTTTCTGTCACTTGGTAAGGACACCGCAAGATTGAACCCAAAGCTAAGCACTTCTCCCATGGCAATAAAGATCAATCTAGTAGGCCAAACCAAACTGATAATTCGAAGAGACTTTCAAAGATAACTCAATCATACATCAAAGAATTCAGAGGAGATTCAGATATTTCTCATAGATAAACTTGATCATAAACCCACAATTCATCGGATCTCGACAAACACACCGCAAAAAGAGTTACATCAAATAGATCTCCACAAGAGAGGGGGAGAACATGGTATTAAGATTCAAAAAGAGAGAAGAAGCCATCTAGCTAATAACTATGGACCCGAAGGTCTGTGGTAAACTACTCACAACACATTGGAGGGGCTATGGTGTTGATGTAGAAGCCCTCCATGGTCGATTCCCCCTCCGGCGGAGCGCCGGCGAAGGTTCCAAGATGGGATCTCGCGGATACAGAAGGTTACGGCGGTGGAAATTGTTTTGTTGGCTCCCTGGATGTTTTCAGGGTACATGGGTATATATATGAGGAAGAAGTACGTTGGTGGCCACCCGAGGGGCCCAGGAGACAGGGGGTGTGCTCAGAGGGGGTGGGCGCGCCCTCCTATCTCCTAGCCGCCTCGATTGCTTCTTGACTTGCACTCCAAGTCCTCTGGATCACGTTCATTCCAAAAATCATGCTCCTGAAGGTTTCATTCTGTTTGGACTCCGTTTGATATTCCTTTTCTTCGAAATACTGAAATAGGCAAAAAAAACAGCAATACGGGTTGGGCCTCCGGTTAGTAGGTTGGTCCCAAAAATGATATAAATGTGTAAAATAAAGCCCATAAACATCCAAAAGGGGTAATATAATAGCATGGAACAATCAAAAATTATAGATACGTTGGAGACGTATCAAGCATCCCAAGCTTAATTCCTACTCGTCCTCGAGTAGGTAAATGATAAAAACAGAATTTTTGATGTTGAATGCTAGCTAGCATAATTCTCAATGTAATTTTCTTTATTGTGGCATGAATGTTCAGATCCAAATGATTCAAAAATAAAAGTTCATATTGACAAAAGAAATAGTAACACTTGAAGCATACTAATCAAAGTAATCATGTCTTCTCAAAATAACATGGCTAAAGAAAGTTCATCCGTACAAAATCATATAG
This sequence comes from Triticum aestivum, assembly GCF_018294505.1. Taxonomy (NCBI): domain Eukaryota; kingdom Viridiplantae; phylum Streptophyta; class Magnoliopsida; order Poales; family Poaceae; genus Triticum; species Triticum aestivum. The sequence continues at coordinate 323,012,415 of NC_057795.1, forward strand.
TTAGGCTATGCTTCATTTTCGTCACACAAAAATGTTCCCAAATTCTACACCCCCGATGACAAGCAAAGCAATTGTTTCGTACTTAAATAATCTCAACTTTTTCAACCTTCACGCAATACATGAGCGTGAGCCATGGATATAACACTATGGGTGGAATAGAATATGATGATGGGGATTGTGTGGAGAAGACAAAAAAGGAGAAAGTCTCACATTGACGAAGATAATCAATGGGCTATGGAGATGCCCATCAATTGATGTCAACATGAGGAGTAGGGATTGCCATGCAACGGATGCACTAGAGCTATAAATGAATGAAAGCTCAACAAAAGAAAACTAGTGGGTGTGCATCCAACTTGCTTGCTCATGAAGACCTAGGGCATTTGAGGAAGCCCATCGTAGGAATATACGAGCTAAGTTCTATAATGAAAAATTCCCACTAGTATATGAAAGTGACAACCTATGAGACTCACTATATGAAAAACATGGTGCTACTTTGAAACACAATATATGAGACTCACTATATGAAGGACATCGTGCTACTTTGAAGCAAAAGTGTGGAAAAAGAGATAGTAACATTGCCCCTTTTTATTTATTTTCTTTTTTTCTTTTTTTCTTTCTTTTTTTATTTTTTCTTTCTCTTTTTTGGGGCCTTTCTTTTTTTTATTTTTGGCCTTTCTTCTCTTATTTTTCTTTTTTCTTTTTTTCTTTGGGACAATGCTCTAATAATGATGATCATCACAATTTTATTGATTACAACACATGAATTACAACTCGAAACTAGAACAAGATATGACTCTATATGAATGCCTCCGGCGGTGTACCGGGATGGTGAAATGAATCAAGAGTGACATGTATGAAGAATTATGCATGGTGGATTTGCCACAAATATGATGTCAACTACATGATCATGCAATGGAAATACGACAAAAGTAATGTATGTCGTGATGATGAACGGAACGGTGGAAAGTTGCATGGCAATATATCTCGGAATGGCTATGGAAATGCCATAATAGGTAGGTATGGTGGCTGTTTTGAGGAAGATATAAGGTGGTTTATGTGTGATAGAGTGTATCGTATCACAGGGTTTGGATGCACCGGCGAAGTTTGCACCAACTCTCAAGGTGAGAAAGGGCAATGCACGGTACCGAAGAGGCTAGCAATGGTGGAAAGGTAGAAGTGCGTATAATCCATGGACTCAACATTAGTCAAAAGAACTCATATACTTATTGCAAAAACTTAGAAGTCATCAAAAACCAGGCACTACACGCATGCTCCTAGAGGGATAGATTGGTAGGAAAAGACCATCGCTCGTCCCCGACCGCCACTCATAAGGATGCACAATCCAGGTATACTTCATGTTTCAAATTTGTTACACAACTTTAACCATACGTGCATGCTACGGGACTTGCTAACTTCAACACAAGCATTCTTTAAATTCATAATCTCCCAACTAGCATGACTTTAATATCACTACCTCCATATCTCAAAACAATTATCAAGTATCAAATTGATGATAGCATCCAATTCACTTCCTATGATAGTTTTTATTATACCCAACTTGGATGCCTACCATTCTAGGACCAATTTTATAACCATAGCAAATACCATGTTGTTCTAAGAGACTCTCAAAATAATATAAGTGAAGCATGAGAGACTAGCAATTTCTACAAAATTAAGCCACCGCCGTGCTCTAAAAGATATAAGTGAAGCACTAGAGCAAAAACTATCAAGCTCAAAAGATATAAGTGAAGCACATAGAGTATTCTAACAAATTTCAATAAAGTAGGCTTCTCCCAAAAGATGTGTACAGCAAGGATGATTGTGGTAAACTAAAAAGCAAATACTAATATAATACACGACGCTCCAAGCAAAACACATATCATGTGGCGAAGAAACTATAGCTCCAAGTAAAGTTACCAATGAACGAAGACGAAAGAGGGGATGCCTTCCCGGGGCATCCCCAAGCTTAGGCTTTTGGCTACTCTTGAATATCTTAGGGTGTCTTGGGCATCCCCAAGCTTAGGCTTTTGCCACTCCTTATTCCATAGTCCATCAAATCTTTACCCAAAACTTGAAAACTTCACAACACAAAACTCAACAGGAAATCTCATAAGCTCCGTTAGTGAAAGAAAAGAAAACCACCACATAAGGTACTGTAATGAACTCGTTGTTTATTTAAATTGGTGTTAAAACTATTGTATTCCAAGTTCTCTATGGTTCATACCACTTAATACTAGCCATAGATGCATCAAAATAAGCAAACAATACACAAAAACAGAATCTGTCAAAAACAGAACAGTCTGTAGCAATCTGTAACTAACGCAAACTTCTGGAACTTGAAAAATCCTACCAAAATAGGAGGTTCTGGGAAATTTATCTATTGATCAGCAGCAAAAAGAATCAACGCAAAAGCATGTTTCTGTGATTTAACAAAACTTCTTTCGTGCGTGCAAAGTTTCTGTTTTTCAGCAGAATCAAATTAACTATCACCATAGGTTATCCTATAGGTTCTACTGGGCACAAACACTAATTAAAACATAAAAACACGTATAAACAGAATGTAGATACAAAATTTATTACTAAACAGAAACAAAAACAAAAAACACAAATAAAATTGGGTTGCCTTCCAACTAGCGCTATCGTTTAACGCCCCTAGCTAGGCATAAAAGCGAGGATAGATCTAAGTAGTGCCATCTTTGGCACTCAATTCCTCAATAGAGCACTTATAATCTTTAGGGTTTTCTAACTTTTTAGCAATGACTAAACCTTTAGGCAAAAAATTCAAGAAATTCATTTGTAGCAAAAGGTTCCGTAATGATAGAGAGACAATTGGGATGAACACTTATTGATTTGAGATCCGCGTCTCCCTTACTAGAAGATTCACCCTTATTTTTAGGAACATAAATAAATTTGGAAGTTTTGGTAGGGGGTTTTGGAATTTTTTTCATGGAGGAAAACGCCGAACCTAAGTTGGTAATGATATCCCCAAGTTTACCGATTCTAGCAGAATCTAGATCTATTTTTCCATTCACTATAGGTTCTTTCTCTTTAAGATTTTTCAAAGTAACTCCAACCCTAGATCCATATTGGGTAATGTGATTATGAATCTTTTTATCCAAATTTTCAATCAACTCAACAGTGGCAATTTTATTTTCAATAATCTCAAGCCATTGCATAACATGTGTTAAAGTTAAAACAGTTCCATTAACCAAAAGAGGTGGTGGGCCAAACAAATCTAACATAGCATTATAAGCATCAAACATATGGCTACTCAAGAAATCCCCTCCAGTAACGGTATCAAGAACACATCTATTCCAAGGAGTAATGCCTACATAAAAATTGCGAAGAAGTACGGAAGTGGAAAGCTTCCTAGTAGATTTATTTTGAGCATTGCAAATTCTATGCCAAGCATCTTTTAAATTTTCTCCCTCCCTTTGCTTAAAATTGAGAATTTCATGTTCGGGAGTAATAACAAGGATACGAGGACTAGTCATAACGACGAGGTAAACGATCTAACACATGAGCAAATGGAAAAAGGCAAGTGAAAAAGAGAGGAGAAGATTGGGAAAGAGAGGGCGAATAAAAGGGCAAGGGTGAAGTGGGGGAGAGGAAAACGAGAGACAAATGGCAAATAATGTAAATGCGAGGGAGATGAGTTTGTGATGGGTACTTGGTATGTCTTGACTCCCCGGCAACGGCGCCAGAAATCCTTCTTGCTATGTCTTGAGCTTGCGTTGGTTTTCCTTGATGCAACAATAGTAGCGTAAGTATTTCCCTCGGTTCTTGAGAACCAAGGTATCAATCCAGTAGGAGGCTCCTCAAAAGTCCCACGCACCTACACAAACAAACAAAGAACTCGCAACCAACGCAATAAAGGGGTTGTCAATCCCTTCATGGCCACTTGCGAAAGTGAGATCTGATGGAGATAGTATGATAAGATAAATATATTTTTGGTTTATAATATAGATAGGAAAAGTAAAGATGCAAATAAAAGTAGATTGAAAGCTTATATGATAAAATATAGACCCGGGGGCCATAGGTTTCACTAGTGGCTTCTCTCAAGATAGCATAAGTATTACGGTGGGTGAACAAATTACTGCCGAGCAATTGATAGAAAAGTGAATAATTATGAGATTATCTAGGCATGATCATGTATATAGGCATCACGTCCGTGACAAGTAGACCGACTCCTGCCTGCATCCACTACTATTACTCCACACATCGACCGCTATCCAGCATGCATCTAGAGTATTAAGTTCATAAGAACAGAGTAACGCATTAAGAAAGATGACATGATCTAGAGGGATAAACTCAAGCAATATGATATAAACCCCATCTTTTTATCCTCGATGGCAACAATACAATACGTGCCTTGCAACCCTTTCTGTCACTGGGTAAGGACACCGCAAGATTGAACCCAAAGCTAAGCACTTCTCCCATGGCAAGGAAGATCAATCTAGTAGGCCAAACCAAACTGATAATTCGAAGAGACTTGCAAACATAACTCAATCATACATAAAAGAATTCAGAGGAGATTCTAATATTTCTCATAGATAAACTTGATCATAAACCCACAATTCATCGGATCTCGACAAACACATCGCAAAAAGAGTTACATCAAATAGATCTCCACAAGAGAGGGGGAGAACATGGTATAGAGATGCAAAAAGAGAGAAAAAGCCATCTAGCTAATAACTATGGACCCGAAGGTCTGTGGTAAACTACTCACAACTCATCGGAGGGGCTATGGTGTTGATGTAGAAGCCCTCCATGGTCGATTCCCCCTCCAGCGGAGCACCGGTGAAGGTTCCAAGATGGGATCTCGCGGATACAGAAGGTTACGGGGGTGGAAATTGTTTTTCGTTCGCTCCCTGGATGTTTTCAGGGTACATGGGTATATATACGAGGAAGAAGTACGTCGGTGGCCACCCGAGGGCCCAGGAGACAGGGGCGCGCCCAGAGGGGGTTGGCGCGCCCAGAGGGGGTTGGCGCGCCCTCCTATCTCCTGGCCGCCTTGATTGCTTCTTGACTTGCACTCCAAGTCCTCTGGATCACGTTCGTTCCAAATATCATGCTCCAGAAGGTTTCGTTCCGTTTGGACTCCGTTTGATATTCCTTTTCTTCGAAATACTGAAATAGGCAAAAAAACAGCAATACGGGCTGGGCCTCCGGTTAGTAGGTTGGTCCCAAAAATGATATAAATGTGTAAAATAAAGCCCATAAACATCCAAAAGGGGTAATATAATAGCATGGAACAATCAAAAATTATAGATACGTTGGAGACGTATCAAGTAGCCCTTCATTTTTATTTACTCTGCATATTAGATTTGACTGAAGTCAAACTTTGGAATGTTTGAATAAGTTTAGGCCGAACACAACAAACCATAATTATTGAGAGAGAGCAAACTGTACATACTCTCAAACCTTTCCGACAATTGAAATTAACATTCTTTATTTGTACACACTCTCACACCTTTTCGATAATTTGACGCATGTGTGGTTGTTCACTTAACGGAGGGTAGTGTTTCGCACGTGAAGGACAGGAAGTGCTACCAGGACGAATGGATCGTTAGTTCATCGTAAGTAGTTTTCTTCACTGGTATGTTAAATAAAGACGTTTGTTTCATACTTACACAATTTAAAACAATTGTTATGGAGAGAAAAAGGAAACCACTCCACTATATATTAGTATTATACACGAGTACCATATAAGCTGGAGCCTCAGTGCTTGTTCGCTAGGGTTTGCACTCTCCACACTCTCGCCGCACTATATAAATATATATATATATATATATATATATATATATATATATATACATCTGGGATATTCTGTTACGCGTAACAGAATATTATTCTGTTACCCTTTTTGTACTGACGGTTTCAGGTGGTTGTACTGATGTTTTCCAAGCGGTTGAAGTGATGTTTTCAGTTTTGTTTAACAGATCGTCTTTTTCAGTTCAAAAACTTTGTGTAATTTTTTTGTCGGAACCGGGCGTGTAATATATCGTTGGAAAGATCTTGACAACCATATTTCAAGTATATTGAACGTTTTTGCAAAATCATTATGGTTTAAGAGCAGTTTTGACAAAACCATTTTTTTCAAAACCGAAAATGTGAATCGTATTTTGGACACAATTTTCAAACCGTTTGTCGAAATTGAGCAAATAAGATGGCGTTGAAAAGCTGGTGAAAATCCGCATCTTCCATATATGTATTATTTTTTCTAATTCTATATGATTTAAACGTAATTTGAAAAATGGTGAAATTCTGGACGAAAAGTATTTTCTTGATTTTTTGCAAATGGTTTGTTGGATTGACGCAAATGATACGGCGTTGGAAAGCTATGGAAAATGCACAACTTTTTCGTATATAAATGTTTTTCTAATTCCTTACGGTTTAAAAACGAATTCGAATACGGTCAAATTTGATTTTGAACGCGTTTTTTTAGAAGATTGTCGAAATATGGCAAATAATATACCGTTGGATAGCTATCGAAAATGTGAAACTTAGTCATGTTGAACGTTTTCTCTACTTCGCAACCGTTCAAGAGTAATTTTGAATACGGCATGACGGATCCTGCTGTTTTCTCGTCTGAAAAACAGAGTCGTACTGATATATGTGTATGTTTGTACTGATCTATTTTTTGTAGAGTAATTTTGAATGGTTCGAAAAAATGGTACTTGTACTGATGCTTGCATGGGTTTGTACTAAGCGTGTTTTCACTAACTAGACATTGCTCTGTTTTTTGGTAATATTTTTCTCGTAAGTTTTGAACGGTGTACTGTATCATCGCCCCTGTACTTGTATGGTTTGTATCATCGAACTGAATGATATTTTTTATTCAAAAAGAAAATGTGTGTGTTTTGTTTCTTTTTTTTTGAACTCAACATTTTTTTGACAACATTGTTCTGAACTTCTCTCATTTTACAACTTGTACTGAGGTACTTACTAAGGAGGGTTTTCATGGGGTTTCTTTTTTTACTTGAAATTTTTACAATTTGAATTTCTGCCATTTATTTTATTCCGAACGGACCGTCGTTTTTAACTCGTACTGAGGTACTTACTACTCCCGAACTGGGGGCGGCGCATGGTGGAGGAAGGTGGCCGGCACGAGGGAAGGAGGCGGTCTGCGCGGTGGGGCAGAAGGGGGCGACGCATGGTGTAGGGAGGCGGCCGACGCGGGGGAAGGAGGCGGCCGACGCACGGGAGGGAGGCGGCCGGCGTGGGGGAGGGAGGCGATAGGCGGACGGGGGTGAGAGGCGACCGGAGCGGGGGAAGGAGGCGGCCACGCAGGGGAAGGAAGCGGTGGCGGCGCCGGTCGCGCTGGGTCTAGGGGCGGCGCCGGTCACGTTGGGTTGGGGGCGGCACCGGCCGCGCTTGGGTCAGGGGCGGCTGGTCGCGAGGGGGGAGTGGGGGCGGCGGCGGCGGCTGGGTCACGGCGCCGTGGGCGGGCGAGCGACTGCGTAGGTTCGGGGTGGGGTGTTTCTACGGAGTCGCGCCCTTATAGGACCGAGGGTAACAGAATAATATTCTGTTACCGGTAACAGAATAGCTCTGTCCTATATATATATATATATATATATATATATATATATATATATATATATATATATATATATATATATATACACACGCTGGAGGCTCAGCGTTCCTTTGCTAGGGTTTGCTATATTCACAGTCTCTCACCCTCTTCACCAGATCTAAACAAGACTGCATTGGCCTCTGTATCTCTCTCTCCCCCCTCATAGCTGGTGAAGGAGCCATCTGGATCTCATCGTACTGAAAAGGGGAGGAGGTGCAGCATTCACTCTGTCGCCTTCGGTGAGGGAGGCAATCCACTGTCGGCTGCGTTGTTCCCTTTCACCCAACGCCTATGCGGGAGGGCCACCGACCCTTCTTCCTTGCTCTCGTATGTAGTGTGGGCAGATCCGGCGTCCCGCCGCACGCCTAGCCACATCCCGACGACCCTAAGGCATAACTTTCTTTGAAATCGTCATTGCTCTAGCTGCATGCAGATCTTTTCGATTCTGTAGTCGAAACTAGGTCTTGGTTCAAAGAGGAAAGAAGGGTGGGGTGGGGTGGAGCACGAATCTATGACGTGGTTCAATGAGGAAAGGAGGGAGGGAAAGTAGTATAGACTGGCTATCCAGTCGCTTTGTTGGTTGAAAAGGGAAAAATGGGGTAACCCAATACACACATCTGTAAGGAACCGATCTCTTTGTTGAAAAAGAAAAGAAACTGGGGGGGTCGGGTAGTTTGTGCAGGACTAGATTTGCTGCCCTCACATAGGAAAAAGGTTCAAAGAGAACAAATATGGGACCAACGTACATATGATGCTTGGCAAAATACTCTGCATCACCCATTTATACGTGTGGACGCACATGGTGCTGGCATGTCCCATGTCCCATAGAACTATTTTGCTATTGTTAATTTGAGAATTTCGCTGGAAAATTGAAGCAATGCCACTGTTAAAAGTAAATTGCATTTTTAGCAACTGTTGTTTTAAGAAAATGTCTGTTAATATGAATCAATGCAACCGTTTTAGAAATGTTACTGTCCTACTTTGTTTTCCATCAAGATAAGTTAGATGCTTCTTTTTATCGTTGTATGTTTCATCCTCCTTTATTGGCCAGTAATAGTTTCCTTTTTTGCCTCTGTTAAAACAGGGATATCTATTCAACTTGTTGCTATAGCGACCTTAACACAAAACGAGATTGGATTTCCTATTTGTGTTGGCAGATTCGTAGGTGATCTTGTCTGCATCATGAAAGGTCAGTACCTTCCTTCATCCACATGATCGTGCAGCGTGCTTTGAGATGTTGTGCCTTGTATTGGTATTGTTTTGAATAATTGTTGAATTGAAGCTATTGAATTGCTGTCTTTTCCCATTAAGTGAACAAAAATGGGACCAACCCAGACATGATGCTTGTTGCTTTGTTACAACAAACTCTGCATCACCCCATTTACAAGTAGATGGAAGCACATGGTGTTGTTGCGCACACTCTCCCCTGGAACTGTTTATGTTTTTTGTTAATCTAATGCCGCTGGTAAAATTAAGCAATGCCACTCTCAGAATTAACTATTGAATCTTAGTTCAAAACTGCAGCACTTGTTAGGGATCAGCGGGAGTACCATTTCTGTTAGGATCGGCCCGAGTAAATGTTTAAGAAATGTATTGTTGAGATAATGTCTATGCTATTATATATCAGTTACAGTGTTTTACAAATGGTAGTATCCTGCTTTGTAGTTCTTTCTACATGTTTAACCAAGGTATTGTTAAGATAATGTCTCTGTTAATATGAATCAGTCACATTGTTTTAGGAATGGTACTTTTCTTCTTTGTCATGTTTATTCATGTTGAAACAAGGCATTGTCATGATAATGTCTCAGTTAATATGAATGAATCACACTGTTTGAGAATTGCTACTCTCCTACTTTGTTTTCCATTAAGATAAGGTAGATGTTTTTTCTTCTGGGAGTATAAGTCATCAACCATTATTTCTCAGTAATTGTTTCCCTTATACCTATTGTTGCATACAGGGATATCAAAGCTTCTACTCGGTTCTATTTCAACTTTGATTTTAGTTGAACTGCACAAAAGGATCCAATGTGTTTAAGGCAAACTGTTGCATTATTGGGCCCAGTTTTTCTTTCCACTTTGCAGAAAGAAGCAGTCACTATTTGTGCTACATTACACAAGGAATGATCGAGAAGCTTTACAGAGTATTAGTATACGCTGGTGACATGACTAGTCTGCAGAGAGCATAGGAAATTCAACAACACCTGGAGTGCAAAATTCACTCCACAAGGAAAGGTATGACCAAGTCAGTTGCCGGCGCAGCTATAACAAACAAGGTCAGATCGGCCTTCATCCACATGATTGTGCTTTCTTATGTTGTGCTACTTATATTGTTGTATTGTTTTGATTAAATGTTTGATTCAAGCTTTTGTGTTGCTATCTTTTCCTCTTAAGATAATAAAGATGATTATAGTTGTAAGTGTATGTTTAATCAACTAGTACCACTATTATATTCATCACACCTTTTCTGTATTTATGCAGACAGGGATGCTTAGATTGATTTTAATGGAACTGCACAAAATGTTCAGATAGTTTGTGTCCTCCATAATACTTCATCATGCACAATACATCGAATGGTTCTCTAACCATTCATCATCACCTTGAGACACCGGACTATCTACTTGAATGGATATGCAAACGTGTTCAATGCCTTGCAACATATAAATACGAAATCAACCATGCTACACAAGACATTGTTTGATTTCAATGGAACTACACAAAAAGATACGCTGGTTAATTCGGCTCCATGTGCCATTTCAATGTGCAAACTGATGACAAACGATTCCCGTCTGAATGGAGCTACCAACATCTTCAAGGCAGAAGAATTCCCACAAGTTCAAGGGAAAGGACTCCGTCCAGCAGAATACTACCTTTAAGAAGGGTAAGAAGAAAGACAAAAAGATAGATGGTTGCTTTACTTGTGGTTCAGAGGAACACTGGGCAAACAAGTGCCCAAACAAGTACAAGAAGCCAGGACATGACTCCAAGTCTGTCAATGTCACTCTAAGAAACAATGATGGGGCATCTGGGTATGGTAATCTGTTTACCGTACTTTCAGTCTGTCAGTCCATCGATTGGTGGGTTGACGCGGGGGCCAATATTTATGTGTGTGCTGATGTGTCTTTGTTTTCGTGCAGCATATAAATACGAAATTCACTGTGCTACACAAGACATGGTTTGATTTCAGTTGAGCTGAACAAAAAGATATGCTGGTTAATCCGGCTCCATGTGCCATTTCAATGTGCAAACTAATGACAAACCCTGCCCGTTCCCCAATCATGGTATTACATATTTTGAATGGGAAAAGCTTGTCAAAGTTTAGTCACTGATGTTAGCAAGAAGGCATTAGTTTAGTATATTGGAATTGGAAAACCTTGTCAAATTTTGCTCATTGATGTTAGCCAGAAGACATGCATTTGATATTTTTGAGTGGGACGCCCTTTGCTGTGAGCAGCATCGATCGTTTTTCCTATTCCTGTGTTCAGTTCAGAAGTAAATATTTACTCTGCTAAGATGCATAGTCACATGAATGTTGACTTATGTAAGGTATTTTAAGAGTTTGTTCTGAATGTTGTCTATTCTATCTAATGCCAGGCCTTGTGAGTTTGATTGCAAAGTTGAGCTTGGAATGTTGTGGCATGCGGCATCACGAGCTATTCACCGTGCCTCCTAAGAATAATGCTTCATATTGTTTTGCATGTTGATCTAATGCCAGTGATTTGCATGTTAAAAAGATCATCCTCTTATGTTGTTTTTGTGCTTAAGAAGTTCATCATCTTATGTTTCATTCATAGCCTATACGACAACTCGGGTAGGTTAGAGGTGAAGCCATATGATCTTCCGACCAACTCATCATCTTATGCCGTGATTAGATCGTCATTTTCCAACAAAAACCGCTTGCAAAACTGATCCTTGTAAATAAAAGCAGATGGTCTTGGGCGAAGCGCTTTGTTGGTCAATTTCGACAAGTAAAATATACACTGGTCTCTCAAATTACACGTGTAACTCGCCGGCTTTCTTTACAGACCTCGAGTCGTCAGTTTCATCATGCATGTATTTTACGCACTATTTCCGGTGACGAGTAAATTACACCTGTATATTAATACAAGTGTGAAATAATCTAGAGCTCCCAAGCGTGGCCTTACCGTTTCATGCCGGCTCAGTCTCTCAAAGGTGCTCATAGGTGTCCGATGATCCTGACTTCCTGAATGAGCTGCGGGGGCTGTATCAGACCATCTGTAGGGCCCACTAGGCCCTCTCTGTCGTCCTCCGAGTTGTTGCGCTCATCGTGGCACCGAGCATTGTCAATATGGTCAACGAACATGAGGAATCAGGAGATGACTTTATTTGGATAGGATGACAGCAGGGACCCACCAGGGCCATAGCCGTACGTACGCAAGTTCCTCATTATATACAACTATAAATTTTTTTCCCTCCTCCTGGTTTCCTGACATCACAGTCCCACACCATCGTCAACCTATATAGTCAATAAACGAGAGAATTGCACAAGGAGTGGCGGACAACTGGGACCTTGCAGCTCGAGCAGTATTTATATTTTTGAGGTGTGAGAAGAGATTTTCTTAAGCGATATTTTTGTTGTTGTTCAGAGAAGCAATGTATCAACTGGGCGGGCTGTGGCCCATCTGGCCCAAGCTATTATTTTATGTTGACCAAATATCCAGCCCAAATATTAATATTTAAATGTAAAAATGGATAGCCCAACTATTCTTTTTTTGCGGAACACCCAACCAAGGTCAACGTGTTATTCTCGGGGCCGCATTAGACTTGCCAAGAAAATGGGCTTTAAGGAATAATAAATGGGCTATAACTAAAAAAATTGGCTGTAAATGTAAAAAAACGCAACGAACAGGTACATTTTTTAATTCTTCTAAAAAAGGTACATTTTGTTATTTCATTACTTGTTGCGCGCGCAAAGTTTCATTGGATTTTTACCTAATACAAATTTATTTTGAAATTATATTTAATCTGACTCTAAATTTTGGGTTAAAAAATATTTCGGATCCCATCAAAATGTTGGAAATTTTGTACAATTTTTTTGGGTGGTTGGCTGAAATTATTAACAAAGTCCTGGCTAGAAAATGGGTTATAATTTTAAAAAACAGTAAATGGGCTTAAATTTCATTAGAATTAAAAAATGTGATGAACATTATACCGAATCACAAATGGGCTATATATTCTCTGCCAGAGATGTGATGGTCACTTGTGGGCCTACTAAGTTGACGCATACGCAAGGCTTTGTCAACCTATAGTGTACACACGATTCTATTAGCAATGGTCGTTGGATGTCCATATAATGGTTGTGGTGCTTCTTCAATCTCGGATATTCATGCTTCAGCCGCCCAAACCATCGTCGGCGGTACCGCCTGCTACCGCCTCCCATGGCCGGCTGTGCTGCCGCGCAGGCCTCAGCGGCCCACCCTACTCCCATCATCGTCCAGGCCATTCCTCTACTCACCAACACCTCCTGTTATTCTCCGACGACGACAGCCTCACACCACAGCCGAACCAGTGAACCCTCGTTGTCACATCCCTAGCTTCTGGTAATGCTCTAGGCTAGCTTCATGTGTGCATCATGTTTAAATTCTGAAATTTGAACTGAGGGAAATTGGAAGCCTCAAAACCCTAAATAAAAGAAGGGCAAAAACCCTAAAATCTCATTCATTGCTCCAAAATGCTCTCCTTAGATGTTTAATATTTTTGGCAAGGGTTTTGATCCAAACCAAAAATGATGAACATTTTAAAAGGATTTATTTTTGGGACTTTGAATTTAAATCATTACTTATTTGCATTTGGGCATTTAAATACTATAAAATATTTTAAATGCTCAAATAATCCCAAACTGAAATGTTTACTGTAGGATATATTTCTAACAGTGGTCATGAGCAGTTGCATGATTTTTGGGATTGATTTAGTATTTTTAATAAAGCCACAAAGCTGCAGAAAAAAATAGAAAACAATAAGTAAAAGACAGAGCAGAGAAAACTTACCCGACGCTTACCTGAGGCCCACCCACCTGGTGGCCCAGCAGAAGCCGGCCCAGCCCACTACTGCAGCCCTCCGTCGTCTTCCTCCCCTCGCCCCGAAGCAGCTGCGTGCTCGCACGCGCACGGCCGCGCGGCCACCTCCTGCTTGCCGACGAGCCCCTGGCCGCGTGGACGACTCCCGCAGGCCGTCCCGATCCCGCTGACCGTTTCGCTCACTCTCCCCCCTCGACCCTCCCTCCTCTGCTCCCTCTCTCCCGCCTGGACCGAACGGAGCCGCCGCCACCGACGAGCTCCCTCGCGGCCACAGCCACCCCCTCGCTCCCTCTCCACACCCCTGAGCTCCGTCCCGACCCCATGGAGCTGCACACCGATGCACGCGACCAGAGGAGGCCCTAGTCGACCGGAGCATCGTCGTCTTCATCTTCGGTGCCCGGAGATCGCCGCCGTAAATTCACGCCGTCCAGAGCTTCCCCGACCTCGTCGTCGACTCTGCTAGTCCCTACGTGAGCCACTCTTCTTTTTTCCCCTAGAATCCCCGTCGTTCCCCTCCCCTAGCTAGCTTCCCCACCTCGGCCGAGAGCTTCTCGCCGCCGGCCATGGCGTGGCCGTGGCCACAGCCACCGCAGCTCGCTCCTGAGCCCACCATCGTGCTCAGCATGATCGCATGAACCCGTAGACACCCACAACGCCTCCTGCCGTGCTCCCTAACACCGACCCCGAGCTCGCCCGAGCTCCGGCCGCCGCCGAGGTCGACGCCGTGCTCAACTCCGGCCACCTCGCGGCCTCCCGCCCGTTCCTTTGGATGCGGAGGAGCAAGAGTTTCTCCCTAGTGCCCTCAGCGCGCCAAACCACCGCTCGTAACGCCAAACCCGCCACCACCCGAACTCCGGCCGCCGCTCATGAGCTCGCCGTCGTTGGTACCGGCCATCACCGGCACGGCCACCACCACCATTCGATGCGCACGAGTCCCAGCTCGCCGTAGAACCCAACCGCACCCTAAACTGTGCCCTGTAGCGCGAACCCGATGCGTTTCCGCCGCTCCGTTGGTCGTCGGCGGCGAAACTCCGGCGGGAGCTGACGTGGCTCCGTCATTAGGAGCTAACCCAGCTGGTTAATCAACCTACAGACACTGACAGTGGGCCCCACCCCTGGTCAAACCCCAGCTAGCGCTGGGTTTGACCGGGATTAGTTCCTGTGTCACTGACGTGTGGCCCCCACACGTCAGGTTTGACCCGGACCAGCCCTGTTGACTTGCTGACGTCATGCCAACGTCATGCTGACGCAGTAATGTTTTCTGGATTTAATTTAATTCTGAAATTCCAGAAAATTGTATAAACTTCTAAAATTCATAGAAATTCAACCGTAACTCCAAATGAAATAAATTATATATGAAAAATTATCAGAAAAATTCAAGGAATCCATCTGTACCATTTCCATGCATGTTAGAACAACTTGTCACTACTGTTTAGGACAAATGAAGTGAATGGCATTTAAATAATCACATATGGGGTTTGAATTTGAATCTTGTATTCAAACCAACCCCATTTAACTTGTTGCTAGATGCATTAGCCCAAAACACATTCATTTTGCCATGTCATGATCATGCATCATATTGTGCATTGCATTGATTGTGTTTCTTCTGTGTTTGCCGGTGTTGTTCCCCCTCGGTAGACGTTGTACCGACGATGTGATCGTTGACACTGATGAAGACTCAATGTTATCTTCAGAAGTGCCAGGCAAGCAAAACCCCCTTGTTCATTCCGATAAAATCCCAATCTCTCGCTCCTGCTCTCTTTTACTGCATTAGGACAACAACGACATATTTGATACTTGCTGCGGTAGCTGAACCCTTTATCCTTTGCATGACCTGTCATTGCCACAGTAAATAGATGAAACCCACTAGCATGAGTAGGAGTTGTTTGAGCCCTGATGTGCCTACTCATTCATGCTTGTTGTCATGCCTGCTACTGCTTAGAGTTGAGTCAGGTCTGATTCATCGGGGATGAATCAGAGGTGTGTGAACATGTTCTATTGTGTGTGAGCTAAGTGTGTGAACACGATTTGGTAAAGGTAGCGGTGAGAGGCCATGTAGGAGTACATGGTGGGTTGTCTCATTGCAGCCGTCCTCAGGAACTGAGTTCTGTGTTTGTGATCCATGACCAGTTACTACAACACATTGGGATGCGTTAACTGCCCCTCTCGACTTATTAATCAACATGATCTCTGTCCAGGAGTTGCAACTAGTTTCTGGTGTTTGTAGGTAGTGTTAGTAGTCTACCAAGTGGCACCCGGTACAGGTGGGCTTGGGACAGACTAGGCACAGTGGCCCGGTGTACCAAGTGGCACCCGGTTGGTGGGCTTGGGAACCCTGCACACATCGTTTGGGGCCGTAAGCGACACCCCGGCCGGATCTCCTTGCGGATGGAACCCGAATAGGCGATAAACCTGGACTAGAGACTTGTTCGGTTAGTCAGGTCGTGGCCGACTCCCTCGCCCGGCTTCCGCTTGAAGGTTGCCGAGGTACATGACGTGTACAGGGCGGTAAGTGGCGAGAGCGTGTGTGAAGAAGTACACCCCTGCAGGGTTATCATCATCTATTCGAATAGCCGGATTCCTCGGATATGGAAACTTGGACCCCTTGCATAGTTCATAGACAAGTGAAAGTGGATACCCTAAAATACGCAAGATAAGCGTGAGTGCTATGGATGGCGTTCTCGTAGGGAGACGGGAGCGGATCCATAGTGGTGTATTGATATGGTGAATATGTGGACTCGTGTGCGCCACCTCAAAAGAGTTACTCGCAGTCGTAGTTCAGGTTAGCCACCGAGTCAAAGCTGGCTTGCTGCAGTTAAACTCCACCACCCCTTTGTTGATAATGATGCATATGTAAATAGATCTGATGTAAGTCTTGCTGGGTACATTTGTACTCACGTTGCCTAATTTATGTTTTTGCAGAGAGACTTCAGTCTCACTAGTAGTTCCGCGTGGACTTCGACGTTTAGCTTGTTACCTCAGCTACGATCTTGTGCCCTCGGCAGGATCTGGTAGATAGTCAGGCTTCTCAGCCTTTTCCATTTATAGATGTCTGTACTCAGACATGATAGCTTCCGCTTGTGCTTGACTTGTATGCTCTGATTGTTGGGTCATGAGACCCATGTTTGTAATATCTCGCTCCTCGGAGCCTATTGAATAAATTACTTGAGTCGTAGAGTCATGTTGTGATGCCATGTTGTATTTGCACATATCGAGCATATTGTGTGTATGTTATTGAAATGCTTGGTATGTGTGGGATCTGACCATCTAGTTGTTTATCTTTAGTAGCCTCTCTTACGGGGAAATGTCTCCTAGTGTTTCCACCGAGCCATGGTAGCTTGCTACTGCTCCGGAACACTTAGGCTGGCCGGCATGTGTCCTTCTTCGTTCCTGTGTCTGTCCCTTCGGGGAAATGTCACGCGATGAATACCGGAGTCCTGTTAGCCCGCTACAGCCCGGTTCACCGGAGTCCTGCTAGCCCAGTGCTACAGCCTGGATTCACTCGCTGATGACCGACACGTTCGATGCTGGGTCATGGATGCCTGTCCCTGTAAGTCTGTGCCACTTTGGGTTTACGACTAGCCATGTCAGCCCGGGCTCCTTATCATATGGATGCTAGCGACACTGTCATATACGTGTGCCAAAAGGCGCAAACGGTCCCGGGCAAAGGTAAGGCGACACCCGTGGGAATACCGTGCGTGAGGCCGCAAAGTGATATGAGGTGTTACATGCTAGATCGATGTGGCATTGAGTCGGGGTCCTGACAGTGTTGGTATCAGAGCTTGACTGCCTGTAGGATTACCAAGCCAAACTGGTCGAAGTTGAGTCTAGAAATTCTTTAGTTATATAAGGGAATTGATTGTGGGATGGAACGTAAGGCTCTTTTTACTCCTTATACCTCATGGCCTTCTGATCTGAGTCATCATCTTCTCTTCTACAGGGTTAAAGAACTAGGCTTTCTCTTCTTTCTATCAGGATCACGTGTTACTAATCCGTAGATTTATAAGATTGTTGGACTTAAGCCTCGTTTCAGTTCCTACTACTTCTGTATGATTACTGTTGATCTCGGAACCCTGATATTGTGCTTCTGAGTGGTTATGCCACCATTTTTGTGAATGTCTCAAATCTTTTCTGAGCATTTACAGCCGTTATGCTGTCCGAGTCATCCCAGGTTTCTAAATAGTCTGATGCATTTGCAAAATCCTTTCCCTCTGGTTTTGATGTTCCTTTATGCCAGCTCAATCACACTAATTGTTGAGTTGAGGTATTCTATTGCCTTGACATATATGTTGGAGCTACTATTATGACCCTAGGTGTTTTAGGGAGTCACCTAGTAATCTAGCAATGTTTTGTGTTCCCAGTGTGAAGATTCTGGCCATCATTCTCGTAAGCATCCTGTGATGCTACTTAGTTAGTAGGCATTTCACTTCTGGGTTTTCGAACCGAGATTCACCCTACTTACTTCATGTTGATAGTAATTGCTAGCTCCCTTAGGTTATTAGTAACCTTTGCGATAGTCCTCGAGGTCCGTGGTATATCGTTCTTCCAAATACCATGAACCATTATGGCAGAAGTTTGTTGGATCAAAAGATCACAACAGGCCCTCTATGAGTTCTCCATTCTATATTGCAACTCTGCCAGCTCAACCTTTCTGCATGGGTTATCCGGAAGAATTATGTTGAACTTGGTTCGACATACTAATCTATGCATCCATAACTCAGAAAGTTATATGTTCCTTTGAGTTGTCCCTCTTTAGTTGTCTACTGACCTTCGTCTATCAATTGATAGTCAAGAGTATGCATGCATTCGTTTATCGATGCCTATTACTCTTGTGGTCTGCAAGCCATTCTATCGTAGAATGATAGGAGAAACAAACTCGAGTACCTCTTCCATATCTAGGATTGGGTCAAAGCAATTGTGCTCCGCAGATCAAAATGCCAGCCCACCTTTTGATTCTGTTCTACCCTGAAGTATTACCGTCTTTATGTCAGGATTTTCATGGGGATTGCACCGGCTCTTGTGAATTCCTAATGTAGTGATACTTCTCGCCATCATTATTCATCCCTCGGTTCCGTGTTGTCGCAACCGGAATGCCGACAAGTGAATCATGATGTGTGAATTCAATACTCCTAGCAACCTTGTTGCTTGGTAGTTAATGGACAATAAACCCCATTCTTAGCATGTTGATTTTTGAATCATCGCCCTAAGGTTGATCGTGCTACCTAGTCCACTCTCCTGGTTCACTCCTCGATCGATGAGTTAGGATTATTCCAAATCCTCGCTCCATTGATCATATCATCTTGCCCTGTAAAGCAAGATTGTTTTCGAGCTTAGTAACATATCGGTGGTTCGTGATTTTTCGATTATCTTCTCGGGAGTATCACCAGGTTGTCGCCTGACCGCTATGTTGATCTCGTGATCAAGATGGTCTCCTGTAAACCACCCCTTCTCCAAGAATCTGTGTGGGATACCCTTGAGCTAGTTGGTCAAGCTAAACAACAACCTGGAGAGTTGGAAGATAAAAGCTTGCCTAACTTAGTCCGTTCCAAAGGGATATTCTTGTGTAGTGTGTGTTGAAGAAAGATGATATCTTCATCGATTGGTCCCTGTGATCAGTTGCTGGACCTATTGTCTTATCAATCCTTTGATTTGAGTGTGGGCTATCGTCAATCAAATCAGTACCAACGATGCTCGTAATGTTGTCTTACTCGTGGTTGATCCCTCGAGCATATACCATTACATCTTTTGGTCTGACCAATACTATCACCGTGTTCACATGATGGTGGAAGTCCAGTGATATGGAAATTCCGATGAGTTGTTGTTGAGCCCATCAGCAGCATTTTGTCTCCCCCATGATTCATGTTGAACATCAACCTAGTGTTGGAAACTTTTATAGGCATTTTCTTCATGCCCCGTTCGTGAAGCATTTGTTTGGATGAAAAGAAGTGAGTTCCTCTAACTCATGTGCATTTGATGCAAGTTGCCGCCGTGAATTTGAGAAAGCATGTTTTACCTCCTTTGGAATCGTCCCAAGTCGGTCATGCACGTGCGAAGAATTCTGTGGTCTGTTAGACTGATCATCTTCATTCCATATGTATATCCTAGCACACCAAGCCACTGATTGACTTGTTCAAGGAAAAGAAGTCTATGCTTGGGATCTAATCCATGGACTTGCGTAAAGACTTCGATATCCTCGATGATGGCTCCCAACCAGAACTCGGTAGTGTTTTATTGTAAGACTACCATGTGGGCATGCTTGTCTGGAACAACGTGTTCACATGTTTGTAGCAGAACCAGCTCATGTTTTGGAGCTTGCTATCGTAGTTCATTTCCTGAGAATCTCGCAACGTCATCTCGTCGATTTGTGTTGCAAACTTTCATTTTTCTTCCTAGACTCGATGAGTCTGGAATATCCTAACACCAACCAGATCTGAGTCTCAGGCAGATATGATGGTTGGAACATTTCCCAAGAACTATAATATTGGTCCCTCGATAACCGGTAAAGTGGATGTCGTGGCCAACACATCCAGCCGGAAGACCTATTATTGTAGTATCTTGTTTGAGGAAGTTGGCCACCTCCCCATAAGGATTTCGTAGGATTTACCTCCGTAACTGTTCCTTATGGATTCTATTGCTCCCGAAGTTCGACCTTTACTTGATGTTCTAGTTATCAAACCATATCTATGAATGGGTTACACTAGCACGTCAAGGAGAACATTAGAAGCGGAGTGCTAAATGTCTCTCGGTCGATCATCCAGATTTTGTTTCCTTGGCCTCGCTAGGGTGAAATCTGAGTTGATGTTATCTTCCTATGCATCTGCATCATCCATCATTAGCCATCATGGTAGTGTGTTGTGTTGTCAGCACCCTTGACACGGATGTTGATAAAACCTTGATGATTGTGTAAATGCTCAAGTTCTTGAGAGCACGCACAAGCACTAGGTATTATCGCCAGCACTAACTGGGTTTGCTCTTAGTTTCCTCGGCAATGCTATGATCTTTTCAAACAGTGAATTCACTCTCTATTGTTGGGTTCTTTCCTAGTTACCAGAATCATTCCCAGCATTTGCATTTTGTTCCCAGCTTGCACCATCAATGTGCCATTCTACCACGGGTCTCTTCCATCTCCGGTGATAAGGAAATTCATCCATTACGTTGTCTTCAACAAGGTAATCCACATCATCCAAGTCCGAGTATGCCATTCTACCGACCCCCGCCAATCGATTGCTGTGATTTGCCTTAGGCTGATATAGAGAGTCTCAATGATCTCTATATCAAAGGTAATTCTTTTTGCCACTTAAGATAATAATCTACGAATCACCCTCCTCCAGGATGTTTCGTCGCGGTATCATGGCAATTCAACTCCTCGCTATGTTGACAACCGATCACCACATTCTTAAGTCTGGAATTGTTGTCTACCTAGTGAACCTCGTCACCTGCTCCACTCCATCCCTCTAGAGGTATGCTTCGTCTCTCAGCTCAAGAGATGTTGCTATGTCACATTCCGGGAGTTAATCCTGAGTTGTTCGACCTTCGAGAAGATCAATCCTTCTAGAGTTTTCCTTTCCTCTTCTTGTCATGACTAGCTGGAGTTCTCAGAGCAAGACGACAAGACAAAGATGGTGTTCAAATCAACGTTCATTTGAAGTGCAACCTGGATCGTGAAGATTGTACTAGTTTGCGTTTCCCCTTCATCCTACCCTACGCTTGAATCTCGAGACGAGATTCTTGTTTAGTGGGGGTGAGTTGTCACATCCCTAGCTTCTGGTAATGCTCTAGGCTAGCTTCATGTGTGCATCATGTTTAAATTCTGAAATTTGAACTGAGGGAAATTGGAAGCCTAAAAACCCTAAATAAAAGAAGGGCAAAAACCCTAAAATCTCATTCATTGCTCCAAAATGCTCTCCTTAGATGTTTAATATTTTTGGCAAGGGTTTTGATCCAAACCAAAAATGATGAACATTTTAAAAGGATTTATTTTTGGGACTTTGAATTTAAATCATTACTTATTTGCATTTGGGCATTTAAATACTATAAAATATTTTAAATGCTCAAATAATCCCAAACTGAAATGTTTACTGTAGGATATATTTCTAACAGTGGTCATGAGCAGTTGCATGATTTTTGGGATTGATTTAGTATTTTTAATAAAGCCACAAAGCTGCAGAAAAAAATAGAAAACAATAAGTAAAAGACAGAGCAGAGAAAACTTACCCGACGCTTACCTGAGGCCCACCCACCTGGTGGCCCAGCAGAAGCCGGCCCAGCCCACTACTGCAGCCCTCCGTCGTCTTCCTCCCCTCGCCCCGAAGCAGCTGCGTGCTCGCACGCGCACGGCCGCGCGGCCACCTCCTGCTTGCCGACGAGCCCCTGGCCGCGTGGACGACTCCCGCAGGCCGTCCCGATCCCGCTGAACGTTTCGCTCACTCTCCCCCCTCGACCCTCCCTCCTCTGCTCCCTCTCTCCCGCCTGGACCGAACGGAGCCGCCGCCACCGACGAGCTCCCTCGCGGCCACAGCCACCCCCTCGCTCCCTCTCCACACCCCTGAGCTCCATCCCGACCCCATGGAGCTGCACACCGACGCACGCGACCAGAGGAGGCCCTAGTCGACCGGAGCGTCGTCGTCTTCATCTTCGGTGCCCGGAGATCGCCGCCGTAAATTCGCGCCGTCCAGAGCTTCCCCGACCTCGTCGTCGACTCTACTAGTCCCTACGTGAGCCACTCTTCTTTTTCCCCCTGGAATCCCCGTCGTTCCCCTCCCCTAGCTAGCTTCCCCACCTCGGCCGAGAGCTTCTCGCCGCCGGCCATGGCGTGGCCGTGGCCACAGCCACCGCAGCTCGCTCCTGAGCCCACCATCGTGCTCAGCACGATCGCATGAACCCGTAGACACCCACAACGCCTCCTGCCGTGCTCCCTAACACCGACCCCGAGCTCGCCCGAGCTCCGGCCGCCGCCGAGGTCGACGCCGTGCTCAACTCCGGCCACCTCGCGGCCTCCCGCCCGTTCCTTTGTATGCGGAGGAGCAAGAGTTTCTCCCTGGTGCCCTCAGCGCGCCAAACCACCGCTCGTAACGCCAAACCCGCCACCACCCGAACTCCGGCCGCCGCTCATGAGCTCGCCGTCGTCGGTACCGGCCATCACCGGCACGGCCACCACCACCGTTCGATGCGCACGAGTCCCAGCTCGCCGTAGAACCCAACCGCACCCTAAACTGTGCCCTGTAGCGCGAACCCGATGCGTTTCCGCCGCTCCGTTGGTCGTCGCCGGCGAAACTCCGGCGGGAGCTGACGTGGCTCTGTCATTAGGAGCTAACCCAGCTGGCTAATCAACCTACAGACACTGACAGTGGGCCCCACCCCTGGTCAAACCCCAGCTAGCGCTGGGTTTGACCGGGATTAGTTCCTGTGTCACTGACGTGTGGCCCCCACACGTCAGGTTTGACCCGGACCAGCCCTGTTGACTTGCTGACGTCATGCCAACGTCATGCTGACGCAGTAATGTTTTCTGGATTTAATTTAATTCTGAAATTCCAGAAAATTGTATAAACTTCTAAAATTCATAGAAATTCAACCGTAACTCCAAATGAAATAAATTATATATGAAAAATTATCAGAAAAATTCAAGGAATCCATCTGTACCATTTCCATGCATGTTAGAACAACTTATCACTACTGTTTAGGACAAATGAAGTGAATGGCATTTAAATAATTACATATGGGGTTTGAATTTGAATCTTGTATTCAAACCAACCCCATTTAACTTGTTGCTAGATGCATTAGCCCAAAACACATTCATTTTGCCATGTCATGATCATGCATCATATTGTGCATTGCATTGATTGTGTTTCTTCTGTGTTTGCCGGTGTTGTTCCCCCTCGGTAGACGTTGTACCGACGATGTGATCGTTGACACTGTTGAAGACTCAATGTTATCTTCAGAAGTGCCAGGCAAGCAAAACCCCCTTGTTCATTCTGATAAAATCCCACTCTCTCGCTCCTGCTCTCTTTTACTGCATTAGGACAACAACGACATATTTGATACTTGTTGCGGTAGCTGAACCCTTTATCCTTTGCATGACCTGTCATTGCCACAGTAAATAGATGAAACCCACTAGCATGAGTAGGAGTTGTTTGAGCCCTGATGTGCCTACTCATTCATGCTTGTTGTCATGCCTGCTACTGCTTAGAGTTGAGTCAGGTCTGATTCATCGGGGATGAATCAGAGGTGTGTGAACATGTTCTATTGTGTGTGAGCTAAGTGTGTGAACACGATTTGGTAAAGGTAGCGGTGAGAGGCCATGTAGGAGTACATGGTGGGTTGTCTCATTGCAGCCGTCCTCAGGAACTGAGTTCTGTGTTTGTGATCCATGACCAGCTACTACAACACATTGGAATGCTTAAGTGCCCCTCTCGACTTATTAATCGACATGATCTCTGTCCAGGAGTTGCAACTAGTTTCTGGTGTTTGTAGGTAGTGTTAGTAGTCTACCAAGTGGCACCCGGTACAGGTGGGCTTGGGACAGACTAGGCACAGTGGCCCGGTGTACCAAGTGGCACCCGGTTGGTGGGCTTGGGAACCCTGCACACATCGTTTGGGGCCGTAAGCGACACCCCGGCCGGATCTCCTTGCGGATGGAACCCGAATAGGCGATAAACCTGGACTAGAGACTTGTTCGGTTAGTCAGGTCGTGGCCGACTCCCTCGCCCGGCTTCCGCTTGAAGGTTGCCGAGGTACATGACGTGTACAGGGCGGTAAGTGGCGAGAGCGTGTGTGAAGAAGTACACCCCTGCAGGGTTAACATCATCTATTCGAATAGCTGGATTCCTCGGATATGGAAACTTGGACCCCATTGCATAGTTCATAGACAAGTGAAAGTGGATACGCTAAAATACGCAAGATAAGCGTGAGTGCTATGGATGGCGTTCTCGTAGGGAGACGGGAGCGGATCCATAGTGGTGTATTGATATGGTGAATATGTGGACTCGTGTGCGCCACCTCAAAAGAGTACTCGCAGTCGTAGTTCAGGTTAGCCACCGAGTCAAAGCTGGCTTGCTGCAGTTAAACTCCACCACCCCCTTTGTTGATAATGATGCATATGTAGATAGATCTGATGTAAGTCTTGCTGGGTACATTTGTACTCACGTTTGCCTATTTTATGTTTTTGCAGAGAGACTTCAGTCTCACTAGTAGTTCCGCGTGGACTTCGACGTTTAGCTTGTTACCTCAGCTACGATCTTGTGCCCTCGGCAGGATCTGGTAGATAGTCAGGCTTCTCAGCCTTTTCCATTTATAGATGTCTGTACTCAGACATGATAGCTTCCGTTTGTGCTTGACTTGTATGCTCTGATTGTTGGGTCATGAGACCCATGTTTGTAATATCTCACTCCTCGGAGCCTATTGAATAAATTACTTGAGTCGTAGAGTCATGTTGTGATGCCATGTTGTATTTGCACATATCGAGCATATTGTGTGTATGTTATTGAAATGCTTGGTATGTGTGGGATCTGACCATCTAGTTGTTTATATTTAGTAGCCTCTCTTACGGGGAAATGTCTCCTAGTGTTTCCACCGAGCCATGGTAGCTTGCTACTGCTCCGGAACACTTAGGCTGGCCGGCATGTGTCCTTCTTCGTTCCTGTGTCTGTCCCTTCGGGGAAATGTCACGCAATGAATACCGGAGTCCTGTTAGCCCGCTACAGCCCGGTTCATCGGAGTCCTGCTAGCCCAGTGCTACAGCCTGGATTCACTCGCTGATGACCGACACGTTCGATGCTGGGTCATGGATGCCTGTCCCTGTAAGTCTGTGCCACTTTGGGTTTACGACTAGCCATGTCAGCCCGGG
The DNA here is from genome assembly GCF_018294505.1 of Triticum aestivum. Lineage (NCBI taxonomy): Eukaryota > Viridiplantae > Streptophyta > Magnoliopsida > Poales > Poaceae > Triticum > Triticum aestivum. The sequence goes on from NC_057795.1 coordinate 323,037,874, forward strand.
CTCCTTATCATATGGATGCTAGCGACACTGTCATATACGTGTGCCAAAAGGCGCAAACGGTCCCGGGCAAAGGTAAGGCGACACCCGTGGGAATACCGTGCGTGAGGCCGCAAAGTGATATGAGGTGTTACATGCTAGATCGATGTGGCATTGAGTCGGGGTCCTGACACTCGTACTCCCCTCCGCGTGGGCATTCACTGATGTGTCTTCGCCGGCTCTGTGTCGTATTGACGCGAAATTATTTGTTCACCCAGCCCAGCAAATGGACTGTAAATTCTAGAAAACATGGGTTAAATATATGCCACATTTTTGCAAGTTGACATGTGGGCCAATAGGTCCAAGCCTACGCAAGGTGTTGTCAACTTAGTCAACAAATGATTCTAACATCCACAGCCATTGGATTTATATCCAACGGCCGACATGCACCTTCAATCTCTCGTCTTCTTCCTCCAGCATCGCCGGGACCGCCTGCCCCGGCCTCTGGCGGCTAGCGGCTCTGCTTAGCACACATTGCTACAAAGCGCTACCCCATCGCCGGCCAGGCTATCCCTCCACCCCTCCGCACCTCCTATTATTTCACCGACTGCAGCCACACGCCGCATCAGAACCAGTTATAACCCTTGTACTCCTCTACTCCACTGCTGCGTCTTCCCATCTCCAGGTCGTTCTCGTCCGAGGCCTCGCCGTCGTACATCTCCTCGCTGCGCTCAGTGCCGCATGGTCAACAAAGAGAGTCATCGAAAGAGGACTATACGTGGAGATCCTGATAGCTAGGACCCACGAGGTCCATGGTCGCACGCAAGGAAAGTTCCTCCTTATTAAGCTGAAAAAATTGTTTCCTCCCCCTGACAGCTGGGACCCACCGGCTGTATCTTCGCACGGAAGGAAGTGCCTCCTTGTTATGCGAAAAAAACTATTCCTCTCGATGACAGCTGGGACCTGGCAGATTTGGTGGCTGACTTGTGGGCCTACTAAGCTGATGCGTACGCAGGGCTTTGTCAACTTAATCAACAAATGATTCTAGCAGCTGGACTGTTGGATGTTAATCCAATAGCCGTGCTGCTTCTTCAACCTCTGCTCTTGCTCAGTCTCTCCTGGGCGGCAGTGCTACCGAGCACCCGAACCAGTCAAGTTTCTCACTCCTCTCCATCGTGACTCCACTACCGCGTCTTCCCCATCTCCGGGTCGTTCCAGTCTAGGGCCTCGCCGTCATCCACCAGCCTTGATGCGCTCGGCACAGTGTGGTCAACATGGTCAACAAACGAGAGTCGTCGAAATATGACTGTACATGAGAGGCTGACAGTGGGGACGCACCACGCCCATGGACGCATGCATGCAACTGCATCCTTTCTACCCTGAAAAATAATGTTTTCTTCCCCTGACAGCTGGGACCCACCAGCTACATCTTCGCACGCAAGGAAGTGTGTCCTTATTACAGGTAAAAAATGATTACCTCCCCCCGACAGCTAGGACCCAACAGCTATATCTTCGCACGCAAGGAAGTGCACCCTTATCCTCCCTGACAGCTGGGACCCACCCGGTTGAAGCGTATGTAGCATTGTCTGTCTTGTCGCGAACGTGTACGTACATACTGGTCGATCGGTCGCTCTGCAACGATGAACTGTGGCCGAGTACGTAGCAGCACATGTCATAGTAGAGCCCCCCACGTAGTAGTTTAGGTTGTCCCGTCTAAACCGTGTACACGTACATACAGCCACACACCAAAAAATACGGCCATGTACGTACATATGAGCAGGGTCTCGAAACGCGTACTCGCGCATACTGATGGTCAGGGCTCGTGTACATGGAGAGGCAACGGACAGCAGCGATCTTGTCCTGTTCATCTTCAGCTAACTAGCTGGGTCAGAACAGAGGAAACAACGTCGTGTTCACCGGGAGCCAAGTGACTGGGTCGGAGCGCGTCCTATTCGTCGGGAGGCAACAGACTGGGTCGGAATGGGTCGTGTTCAATAGGATCCAACTGTCTTGGATGGAACAGCCGGAACGGGGTCTGGCGTACCGCAAAACGGCCTTATGTTCGACCGCGTACGGTTGAAACGGGGTCATGTTCATCGGGAAGGGTTTGGCGTACCGCAAAACGGAGGAAACGAACTTGTGTTCCAGCTCCTACGGTCGAAACGGGGTGTTGTTGATCGGGAGGGGTGTGGCGTACCGCAAAATGGAGGAAACGACTTGTGTTGGAGCGCCTATGGTGGAAACAGGGGTCCTGTTCATTGATAGGGTGTGGCGTACCGCAAAACGGGACTCCACGCGCTACTGTTCATCCACCGTCTACTGCCTCGCTCCAGCCTCCACGGGCTACTATTCATCCACTGTCGACTTCCTCCATCCTCCACCTACTACTGTTCATCCACAGTCGGCTTCCTCCAGCCTCCACCTGCCACTGTTCATCACGGGGTCCTGTTCATCCAGCCTCCATGGGCTACTGCTCAACCAACCCTCTCCACGGGGTCCTGTTCAACCAGCCCTCCACGGGCTTCTGTTCATCCAGCCCTCCACCGGCTACTGTTCAACCAGCCCTCTCCACGGGCTACTGTTCAACCAGCCCTCCACTAGGTCCTGTTCATCCACCCCCAACCGGCTCGATCGGGGTCCTGTTCATCCAGCGGCAATGACCTCTACTACCACGGGGTCCTGTTCATCCAACCCTCACCGGGAACTGTTCATCCAACCCCCAACGACGCTCATTGTTCATCACGAGGCAGCATGTTCGATCGGCTTTAGTTAGCAGCAGTAGCGAAGGAATCGCTCGATCGGGTTCAGTTAACAGCCAGGGATCGATCGATCACTCGGGTTCAGTAACGCATAGCTAGTGCAATCGCTCGGGTTCAGTAAATGAATGCCTCGCTCGGGTTCAGTTAGAGCCTAACGCCTCGCACACACATGCGCGTACGTATACGAGAGAAAACGCGCAAACCCCGTCCATCACTCGGCCCCGACCATCCACCGTAATCGGGAACTCCCGATATTTTCCTCGCCCTCGCTTCTACCATGATTTTTTCCGTCATGGACGGCCCAAAGAATGTCATGCAGGTGCGTCTCCGGCCCGCCCAGGACGAAAAGCCCATTTTCTATCATGATTTTTTGTCATAGAAGTAGGATCCCACCACATCTATGATGATACCGGATTTTGTCACAATTATCGTCATAGAAGTGTAATAAGCATGACAGGAAAAAAATCGTTCAGCCCAAAATGTCACGGATGTCTTTTTTTTGTAGCGAGTGTGTGAGAAAGAATTAAAGTTCAAAAATTAAATACTAACAAGAGAGTAATGGAAATGATGGAAGCTGCAATAGGGTTGAAGGCATTCTGACAGAGTCTGAACCCACCACTGGTATGTATGTTACTTAATTGTGTGAAAGCACAATTCTGGTTCAAATATCTAATCCTATGTTATGTGTATCCTGGGTGGGCGGAGCCAATAATAAGATAAGTGCATGGCATTGTAGCTCTATATCACGCACACAACCACCATCCCTCCAATACCCGCTGACGAAGCAAGATGGTGATTAAGGGTCTCCCTGTGGATTGTGGCATAAATCATATGGGTCCATGTTATTCTCGTACCAAAGATCCGCTAAGGAAAGAGGTTGCTTATGTCACTGTTGTGCCTCTAGTCCCCACATCATAGTGGTAGTAATGTCCTTCAAGTCCACAAGCATTGAATGGTATGCATTCAACATTCGCATAACATCAATCATATAGCATAAATCCAATGTTTCATCGGCATTCGATTCATATAAATAATAGGGTTCCTCCATATCCCCCGAGAACTAGAAAACTACTCGGACATGAAGACACAAAACATCATAGAGGTGTTCAAAAGTCGATGTCGAGGATGTTGTTGTTGATGTTGATAATGATTCATGTCGTTGTCGTCATAATCGAGGCTATGACATGGTGGTGTCCCTTTGTTGATTCCCCTAAGGATCCTTTCCGGAGGTGAGGTTCTCGGCTTTTGTCTCATTGTTTGGGGCCTCTCTATTCATCACATCTAAGATTTGATCACACGAGATGGCAATAGTCAACTAGGGGGAGAAGGAGGCGTGCGGCACAACCGATGGTATGAGCAGTATGGCCGTACCATGCACCGTCTTCTCTTCTGGAACACTAGAAGCGGCTTCGTTTCTTCCCATATATGCATCTCTTCGTATGGAAAGCTTTTATGATGTCCAATTAGCATATCTTATGCCCCAAAATAGGTCTTTTCCAATCAATTCTCAAAATCTCCTGCCTCTTTGCACCAGTGCAAAATATGCTAGTGGTAAACAAATTTTACTGAATTTCAAATTTAAATTCAAATTTGTTTGCAAATGGCGACATAAAACAAATTGCCGCCATATATAAAATGTGATGATAATTGTGACGTAAAGTAATGTCGTCAGTAGCTACTAGACTCACATGTAAGAATATGAGTCAGCACCATCTGGACCTAAGTGTAAGTAGCTATGTCAGCATCTACTAGGCCCATATGTAAGTGCATCTAGTGCCCCTTAGTGATTTTGGTGTATTGAAGACTTATAGGTTAAGGGACTAATGCGTTTGTGAGTGTACACAGGTCTATAAGTCTATGAGGAGTTTGATATTTACAGAGAAAGTCGACCCCTAAAATGAAGTTCTTCGACTGAAGACTTTGACTTTCTGAAGACTTTCTGAAGACTTTGAAAGTGAAGAAATTGGTGTGACCTTGGAGACTTGGTATTCATTTGAGGAACATGAAGCGTGAAGACTTTTGTTTTCGTAGTTTCATTTTCTCTTTCTTGAGTCATAGGAAACACCGTACTGTTAAAGGGGGTCGAGGAAATACTAAGGAAAAATTTCCATGTGATGCTCAACTCAAAATCCTACATCTACCAATCCCTTCGAGTGAAGCCATTGGAAATCTCATACAGATCAGTCTAGTTCTTCAGTGACAGAGACGCAGTTCTTCTGGTCACTGAGGACTTTGCTCTGACTGAGGAGTTAGGAATTCGCCAGTGCGAATTGCCTACACAGTGAGGAACGTGATAGCCCTGAGGAATTTGAGAGTCAAATTTCCGACTGTTGTTGTGTTGCGCGCCGGCTGTCCCAAAATATCTTATCCACCTAACGGTCATATCATTGAAGGGCATTTATGTCTTATCATGTCGGGCTGCTCCCTAGGCTATAAATAGCCGCCCCCTACAACCACTAGTTGGTTGGCTGCTCCGAGAGAACTTGACACTTGTCATTTGAGAGCAACCCATCCTCCGAGGACTTTGAGCGAAAATCATCAAGTGAGGAAAATCCAAAACCAAACCCCCACAAACCCAAAGTGATTGAGCATCACTGAAGAAATTGATCTTGCGTGGATCCAATGCTTGTTACCTTTGAAGACTGTGCTTGTTCCAGACGGTTAGGCGTCAAGGTCTAGAGCATCCAAGAGGAATTGTGGATTGCCGAGTGACCAAGTCTGTGAAGGTTTGGAAGTCACCTGAAGACTTACCACGAGTGATTGGACGAGGCCTGCGTGGTCTTAGTTCAAGGAGAATACGGTGAGGACTGGGTGTCTTGAGTTGCGGCTCAGAGACTGGGCGTCCGGGACTGCGTTTCCTCAAGTTTAAATACTCAGCCGCTCCAACCAGACGTACAACCGAGACAGCAGTTGGAACTGGTTTACCAAATCATTGTCTTCACCAACTAACTGGTTCTACTTCCTCAACCCTTTCATTTCCTCATTACTGTGTTGACTGTTTGTTCATATCTGTGCTTGAAGACTTTGACTGAAGACTTTCTCAATTTCCTCAGTTCAATTTCTTCAGTCTGTTTGTCTTCATCTTGTGTTATCCTGTGATTACGCTTTCTGTACTCTGTGCTAGTCTTCATTTCATCATGATGACCATGCTTGTAATCTGTTATGCTTACTTCTGAGTACTTATTCCACTGCTAGTAGTTCTTTAGTAAGGAATTTCCTCACCGGCAAATTCCTCAGTGAAGAATTCATAAAAATCACCTATTCACCCCCCCTCTAGTCGATATAACGCACTTTCAATTGGTATCAGAGCAAGGTACTCCCTTGTTCTGTGTGATTTTGGTTTAACCGCCTGGAGTTTTAGTTATGTCGACCGCAGGTATGATCAAGGTCTCGGCTGGGTGTCCTACCTTTGATGGGACGGACTACCCCTACTGGAAGAACAAGATGCGAATGCATCTTGAGGCAATTGACAACGATCTCTGGTATGTTGTGGAAAATGGTGTCCCCTCTGTCTCACCCTCATTGAACGCTACCGATGTGAAGAGATTCAAGCAACTCGATTCTCAAGCGAAGAATATCATATGTGGCCATCTGAGTAAAGGACAGTATGGAAGAGTAAGTGCTTTGGAAAGTGCTAAGCTTATCTGAGATATGCTGTCCAAAGTGAATGAAGGAGTCTCAACTCAGCGTGACTCTCGAGTTGATGTTCTTCGGAATCTCTTCAACCGCTTCAAAAGACTCGACAATGAAAATGTCCAACAAACCTTTGATCGCCTCACTAACATCTCAAATGAGCTTCAAGCCCTTGGTGCCACTGACATCACTGATCATGAGGTGGTGAAGAAACTGTTGAGATCGCTTGATTCCTCATTTGATACTCTGGGACTAATGATACAAGAACGTGCTGACTACAAGTCTCTTGATCCTGCTGATATCCTCGAAAGGCTAAATACTCACGAGTTCCAGCTTGCTGAAAAGAGAGATCTCTATGGTTCAAGCTATGGCAAACCACGTGCCTTGAAGGCCAAGGCTGTGTCTGACTCTGAATGTGAGGATTCTGGTAGTAGCCTTGTTGATCCTGAAGAATTGAGCCAGGAGCTAGCACTGCTCGTGAAGAAATTCCAGAAGTTCTCAAGACGTGGTCGCTTTGGAAAATCCTCAAGAAGCAGTGATTCCTCATCCAGTGACTATAAGAGAAGGATGTGTCACAAATGCAAGAAACCTGGTCACTATATTCAAGATTGTCCTCAGTGGGAAAAAGAAATGAAGAAGAAGAAATACAAGGGTTACAGTTCTGATGATGCGAAGAAGAAGAAGAAATCGTCAAAATCTTCGTCATCAAAATCTTCGGAGTATTCATCTCACAAGAAGAGCGGCTCCAAGAAGGCTCGGGCATTCATTGGCAAGGAAATGGACTCTGAAGCTGAATCTGAGGAAAATGATGAAGAGGAGGCATCTGAAGAATCTGAATCTGGTGTGGCGAGTCTGGCCTTCGCTACTGCTTTCGTCAGCAAGTCCATCTTCAACACTGAAGAAATTGACCCCATCGACAAGCCTGATGAAGATAATGATGGCTACGCTCCCACCTATTGCTTCATGGCAAAGGGTGCAAAGGTACTCAAATACAACTCCTCTGAATCTAGTGAAAATGAATCTGATGAGGATCTCAAGCCCAGCTACTCTAAACTTGCTAAGATTGCTGTAAAACAACAACGGGCTTTTGAAAAGGTTCAAAACATGCTAGACAAAAGTGATGATATGTTGGGTGAAGAAATGGATCGCACTAAAGCCCTGACTGAAAATCTTCAGAGACTTCAGTCTAGGTTTGATAACCTTCAAAGTCATCATAACACTCTCTTATCTAATCATGAGAAACTTTCTTATGAATTTCTTCAAGAAAAGCAAGATCACGAGAAGCTTTCTTCTGAATCTCTTCAAAGAAAGGAAGATCTTGAAAAGCTAAGAGTGTGTTATGAAGATCTTTAGAGGGAGCGCGATTCATTACTTGCTCAACAAATAAGCGCTTCTCATGAAGAATTTGTTCCTCCATGCTTAAAGTGCATTGAACGTGAATCTGCTAATTCTTCACCTGAATGTTCAAATGCTTCGACTGTTACAAATTCCTCATCTGCCTCTGCTATCACTAATTCCTCATCTGAGGACATTGCTAGTATCACTGACCATGCAGGGCTGAAGGAATTGTACATGACAGGCATGTACAAAAGCCTCAAAGGGCATCAGACTCTTTGTGATGTGCTTAAAAAGCAGATCCTCAACAGAAACCCTAGGAAAGAGGGTATTGCCTTTGAGAGGAAACTCAATGCTGATGGAACATATTGGAAGCCTGAGCAGTACCCCAAAACCTCATGGGTTGCTGCAAAGGGACCTCCAGTTGATCCATCTAACTTATCTGGCTTTACATGTGACTCTCCTCATTCTTCTGATGAGTCATTTGACTACAACTATAAACTGTTCAAAAATCAGAATGGTGAAGTATTTGCTAGATATGTTGGCACTAACTGCAGGAACGGTTCCCCTATGAAGAAAATCTGGGTTCCCAAAAGTTATGTTGAAAGTCTTCAGGTGAATGTCCTCATGACACCACCTGTGAAGAACAGGAACCCCAGATCAAATTCTTCATATGGACCAAATTCTTCATATGGATCCAAGTCCTCATACGGACCAAATTCCTCACATGGATCAAATTCCTCAAAAGGATCAAAGTCCTCATATGATTATCATCGTGCTAACAACTCTGTCTCGCAGGGTAGAGCTAAGGGGTATGAATATGTGCATTATTCTTCAAACCATTATGTTCATAAGTCCTCGAAGAATTTCTCTGCTTATTCATATGTTTACCCTAACCCCTCTTATGTGAAACGAAATGGTTTGGCATCTTTGCCACCATTCTCGTATGGTGCTCGCGGAGTGATGAACTCTTTGCCACCCCTCTAGATGTGGGTGGTGAAGAAAAAGAACTAATCTCTTCTGCAGGGTCAGGTCTCCAGACGTGCTTTAACGTCTGAAGAATTTGCTGGGGACCTGACAAAAATGCCTGAAAGGACGCAGGCGATTCATGATGAAATGAACTTTCATTTCACACGTCCTCATACTGCTATATCTATTTACTGCTTGATGAAATTCATCTGATGAACTTGATATCATATTCTTCACTGATGAAGCATATGAGATTGTAAGCTACACTAATTCATCTGCAGGATGATCAACCCAAAACTACTGAATGGGTCCTCGATAGTGGATGTACGAATCACATGACTGGTGACAAGAATCTATTGATGGATGCTCCCTTATCACCGTCACCTCTGAAGCATATCATCTTTGCTGACAAAGGCAAAAGTCAGGTATTGGGTCTTGGTAAGGTTGCAATCTCTAAGGATAAACACATGGACAAAGTCATGCTTGTTGAGTCCTTAGGATACAACCTCATGTCAGTCTCAATGCTTTGTGATCTTGATATGGTTGTTGTCTTTGGCAAGTATCGCTCTGTTGTGATTATGGAAGCTGACAATTCCAAAGTCTTCGAAGGCTTTAGGACAGGAGATTTGTATATTGTTGATTTCTCTACAGGACCACAACCAGCCGTGTGTCTACTTGCAAAAGCTTCAGAAGGCTGGCTATGGCATCGATGACTTGGTCACGCAGGCATGAGGAATTTGAACACGCTTGCGAAGAAGAAGCATGTCATTGGCATTGAGAATGTCAAATTCCTCAAGGATCACTTATGCGGAGCCTGTGAAGCAGGAGAAATGACCAAGGCCAAGCATCCAGCGAAGACTATCATGACCACTACTCGTCCATTCGAATTGCTTCACATGGACCTCTTCGGACCTAATCATTACTCAGTAGTCACTAATGATGCATCTCTATATGGTTTTGTCATTGTTGATGATTACTCTCGATATACATGGGTACACATTGTTACTTACAAACATGAAGTGCAGGAAGTCTTCAAACGATTTTCCTCGAGGGCTTCAACCAACTTTGGTGTGAAGATCAAGCACATCAGAAGTGACAATGGAACTGAGTTCAAGAATTCTGGTCTTGATGCCTATCTTGATGAACTTGGTATTACTCATGAGTTATCTGCTCCATATACTCCTCAGCAGAATGGCGTCGTGGAGCGCAAGAACAGAACTCTTGTTGAGATGGCTCGCACTATGCTTGATGAATACAAAACACCTCAGCATTTTTGGATTGATGCAATTGATACTGCGTGCCACATCATCAACAGAGTATATCTTCACAAATTCTTCAAGAAGACAGCCTATGAACTCCTCACTGACAAGAAACCCAATGTGAGTTATTTCAAAGTCTTCGATGCTAAATGTTGGATTAGATATCCTCACCACAATTCTAAATTTGCACCGAAAGCACATGAGGGTTTTATGCTTGGTTACGGAAAGGACTCGCACACCTACAGAGTCTTCAACATTGTTCTTCACAAGATTGTTGACACTGTAGATGTGCGGTTCGATGAAACTAATGGCTCGCAAAGAGAGCACCTACCTTCTGTGTTAGATGAACCAGCACCTGAGGATGCCATCAAGCTCAAGGCAACTGAGGATGTCATTCCTACTGAAGAATCTGCTGAAGAATTCATTCCAGTTCATGAAGAACGTCGAGCTGATGCACCTGAAGAAAATGCTGAGGAAAATGGTGCTGAAGAAAATGCTGATCAAAATCCTCAGCGACAACCAGCTCATCCTCGCGTTGCAAAAGAAGTGAAAGTGGAGAAGATCATCGATGACATTAGCGCACCAGGTCCTCTCACACGCTCAAAAGCTTCACATTTATCTAACTTTTGTGGGCACTATGCTTTTGTCTCTATCACAGAGCCCACTAAGATAGATGAAGCATTTCTGGAGCCGGAGTGGATTCAGGCTATGCAAGAAGAATTACATCAGTTCGAGCTCAATAATGTCTGGGAACTGGTCAACCATCCAGATACTCGCAAGCATAATATCATTGGCACAAAGTGGATCTACCGCAACAAGCAAGATGAAAATGGCCTTGTGGTGAGGAATAAGGCACGACTAGTAGCTCAAGGCTACACACAGGTTGAAGGAATTGATTTCGATGAAACTTTTACACCTATTGCTAGACTTGAGGCTATTCGCATATTACTTGCCTATGCTAACCATCATGATATCATCTTATATCAAATGGATGTGAAAAGTGCATTCCTCAATGGTAAGCTTGAGGAAGAAGTATATGTTGCTCAACCCCCAGGTTTTGAAGATCCAAAGAATCCTGACAAAGTCTTCAGACTTAATAAGGCCCTCTATGGCCTCAAGCAAGCCCCTCGGGCGTGGTATGATACATTGAAGGAATTCTTCGTGAAGAATGGCTTCACACCTGGTTCACTCGACCCTACTCTCTTTACAAAATCTTATGATGGTGAACTGTTTGTGTGCCAAATATATGTTGATGATATTATCTTTGGCTGTACTGACCAACGTTATAGTGATGAATTTGCCTATATGATGAGTGAAGAATATCAAATGTCTATGATGGGAGAGTTGAAATTCTTCTTAGGTCTTCAAATTCGTCAGCAGCGCAATGGCATATTCATATCTCAGGAGAAATACCTCAAAGATGTACTGAGGAAATTTGGCATGCAAGATTGCAAAGGCGTCAAAATTCCTATGCCCACAAATGGCCATCTATGCACTGATGAAAATGGTATTGACTTCGATCACAAGGTATACCGCTCCATGATTGGCTCTTTATTGTACTTATGTGCATCTAGGCCAGATATAATGCTTAGTGTGTGCATGTGTGCCCGATTTCAAGCTGCACCGAAGGAATCACACCATAAGGCTGTGAAGCATATTCTTCGATATCTAGCTCACACACCAACACTAGGATTATGGTACCCCAAGGGCTCTGCTTTTGATCTCATTGGATATTCTGACTCTGACTATGCTGGTGATCGTGTGGACCGCAAGTCAACATCTGGCACTTGTCATTTCCTCAGACGATCTTTGGTCTGTTGGTCCTCGAAGAAACAGAAGTGCGTATCACTGTCTACTGATGAAGCTGAATACATTGTTGCTGGCTCTTGCTGTGCTCAACTGCTTTGGATGAAGCAAACCCTCAAGGACTATGGCGTCAACGTGAAGAATATGCCTCTCCTCTGCGACAATGAGAGTGCCATCAAGATTTCTCACAACCCAGTTCAGCACTCGAAGACAAAGCACATTCAGATCCGTCATCATTTTCTTCGTGATCATGTGTTGAAGGGCGACATCTCCATTGAACATGTGAAGACTGAAGAACAGCTAGCTGATATCTTCACTAAGCCCTTGGATGAGAAGAGATTTAGCAAGTTGCGGTGTGAGCTAAATATCTTAGAATCTTCGAATGTTCTTTGAAAAGGACACACATCCTAACACTTATGCAAAATTGATGACTTAGATGTGCAACACATGAAGAAACGTTTTTCTTCAATCAATGAAGAATAATACTCTAAGTGTGAAGAAATTAATGAAGAATTTGATTCTCAGAACCCTATGACAATTGTACGCGGTGTCTGAAATCATCATTCTTATACGGTGGCTCACGCCACCACAAAAAGTTGAAAATCTTCAATTTGAGTTTTTCCTCATTTTTGAAATTCTTCAGTTTTTCAAATTCTTCAACTTTGTAAAATCTTCACTGTTTCCGTTGTTTTTCTTCATTGGCTATATATATATATATGAGTTTATGTCCTCTACAGCATTCACTTATGGCTATTTCTTCAAGTTGCTTTCTCTGCTAAGTGAATGTGATCGGACCCTTCCCCCTCTATGCTATACTCAATCCAATCTATTCACAAATTCTTCATGTGCGTTCTATTTGAAACTCGTTCAAAGTCTTCACTGTGTCCTTGACAGCTGAAGAAATTGCGAACGAAACTTTAAAACAAATCTTATCCAAATTTTCGGTTTTACCGCTCAAACCGTTCCGCATCCCACGATGCATTATTATATTCACCCACGATCTTACACGATCTCATATGCACAGTACGTGGGTGACACATGTCGCGTGAAGGAGAAAGGGCAGGGGCATGTTCATCCCAAAATCTTCGGGCGAACCATTTTTCACCGTGGCTATAAATACCCCTCTCCCCTTCCTCACTTCATTTACTCCACTCGGCCGTTGTCTCTCGCTCGAGCTCCTCAAACCCTAGCGCCGCCGCTACTCCATCGTCGCCGGTGAGGAAGAGCTTCGCTGCCTCGACCTCGTCGCCGTCGTACTAGCGTCGGTTGCGGAAATCTTCACTCCGCCGCCGCCGTAGCTGTTTCCCTCTGCCAAGTTAGGGCGTGGGAGATCTAACCTGACGAACTTCACATCTGTTCATCTCAGTTCGTCGTGTTCTTCAGTTCGGGTAATTAAAAGTTACTTTTATTACTCACTTTGATTCTCAAGCTTTCCTGAAAATCTTCAAAGGTGTTTTGTTCTTCAAATCTTCACACATATGAACACCTCACACACCGTATGCTCTTGATCCATTTCTCTAAGCAATCATTTTCTTCAAGATTCCTCAATTGTGTGGATCTTCGATCTGTACAACTCTGGAACCTAAGACAAGAACGCTTAGTGAAATTCCTCAAGGCTCATCTGGTCAAATTCCTCAAAACTTGTCTTTTCTAAAAACCTTCTGAGAACGCATATGACCTCTTCAAATTCCTCGCACCTACACTCTGTTCACAGGTACTCATGTCCGCTGCTGAATCACTAGGTTCTCATCAACTTAACTCATTTGGAACGTTCCTCGAAGAAAAACTGCATACTTCTTCAGAGTGTTCAATTGTTCAAATTCCTCATCTGAAGAACATGGCTGAAGGAAAGAGACCGCAGAAAGGAGGAAAGAAGCCTGAGGTCATGACTGCTTTCGAGATCCCTGATGACATATACAAGGATTATTGCACACCTGATGAAGCCAAATTTGGCAAAGAGAACAAAAATCAGCGCAAGGTGCGCATTCAGAGAATTGAACGGAGATGGGCAAGGGAATGGAGGGAGTACAGATATGTTACTCCTAAGTACATGAAGAAATTTGCCCTCAATCCTCCATGCCCAAGAGCTCCATTGGCACCTGGCCAAGTAGCTGATCCCACCAGCATCAAGCGTGGTGAGGACTTTCCTAAAGAATGGGCTAAGCGCCAAGCTAAATTGGCAAGGCAAGCCAAGGAGGCAGTGAGGAAATTCAATGAGGATTCTGCCGCTGTTGCTGCTGCTGCTGAGACCTCGGTCAGACCGAGGAAATCAATGCCAAAGAAGCCTGCTCGTAAGCCAAGTGCTTCACCAACAGCGCCCTCACGGCCAAGTTCCTCAGCTACGCCCTCATGGCAAATTCCTCAGACTGCTACTGCTCCACCAAAGTCCTCAGCAGCTCCATCAAAGTCCTCAGCCCCTGTGCATCTGGCTACATGTCAAAGGACTACGGGTTTTTCAATTGCTTCTTGTGTCTCAGCAAGTTCCTCAGCTGCACCAATGTCCTCATCAGGCCCCACACTGTTGAAGACTAAAGCAACAGCTGGACGCGGTCCTCGGCCAAGTCCAAGGAAGAAGCAGGTCGCACTCCAAGTGCCCTCTGATTATGAAGCCTCTGATGATGAACTTGCAGAAATCATCAGAGACAGACAAGTGAAGGCCGCTAGAGCCAAAGGCACATCTGTGCCACTGCTTTTGGATCCGAGAAAAATCCTTGACTACATTGACCTCTGGCACAAGGATCCAAACACCCCAATGCCTGATCTTCCTCTGACTCCTGGTCAAAGTCACATGCTGACCCATTTCATCACTCAAGAGAAATGGAAATTTGAGAAGGCAAGAGAGATAAAGAAAGCTCAATACAGAAAGGAGAAGCTCCTGAAGAAAAATGTCGTCAGAATGACACCTGAGGAACTTCTCCAGGCTCAATCTGAAATCCAAGCCCTCAGCAAAGACTTCGATGCATACTATGCTGATTGGCAAGGAGCCAAAGTGAGATTCGTCAACCTGACGAAGAAAATGACAAATGAGGCTGCCCCATCGCAACAAGAAAATCTTCAGGCTGCAGACTCTGCTCAGCCTGCTGAAGAACATGCCAGCACCGCTGATGACTTTCAGCCTGCTGAAGAAAATGTAAGTTCCAGGGCTGATGACTCCATCCCAGCCGCTGAAGAAATTGCCAGGGCATCCACTAGTGGTGCGCCTGAAGAAACTGAAGAGACCAGGGCAACTGCATCAGTTGCGCCTGAAGAAAATCAACCAGATTCCTCAGCTCCTCCCGCGCCTACTCCAACTCCAATTCTTCCATCTGCCTATGAGGTGAAGAAGACCAAGGCTGCAGAGCGAGCTGCAGTGAAGAAAAGGAAGGCATCAGCTGCGTCAAATTCTTCGGCTGTGAAGAAAATGAAGCCAATGACCAGCTCACTTGAACACCCAATTGATGCCGTTCCGATTTCCTCCATGTCATCAAAGGAAATTGTTCCTTTTGGAGAAGACTACAAGATCCCAAGCGGATCTGATGAAGAAAATCATTCTGCTGCTTCGTCAGAGTAGATTGATGAAGAAATTGAAGTGGATACCATCCCTTCAACGACAGTCAATTCCTCACCTATCCCTCAGTTCACAGCTGAAGAGGCTGGTGTTGAGGAAATTGAAGATGAAGATGTGGATATTGGATGCACCACACCTATGATGAACGATGACTTTTGGGAAAGTCAGCATCCCAATACTCCTCTATTCACACCTATCCAACAGATTCCTCAGTCCCCGGCAACAACAGTTCAAATGGGCTCTGAAGAAACTCAACCCACTCCATCTGTTCATGAAGAAATTCCAGCCGCTAGTGCTGAAGAACCTGCTGTTGCTGATCCTCAAGTTGCACAAGAAGAGGAACCAGAAATTCCTCAGCCTGAAGAACCTGAGCTCGCGATTCCTGAGGTTGTGCTGCAAATCACTGACACTCCTCTGCCCAAGCCGAAGAATCCGTTCTCAAGCAAGAAAAAATTCAAGGCTGAAGATTTTTTTTCGGAGCATGTGTTCTTCACTGACTATAATCCATATGACTCTGCTTGCATAAGGAAGAGGCGTTTCTGGACTGCAAGTCAAGCCAACTTCTATTCCTCAGTGCTGTTTGACAAGGACAAAATCTTCGATCATGAATATATTCCTCACGTGGACATGGAATCTCTGCCATGCTTCGAGCCAGTCCTCAGTGTTATTCACGATGCAGGATTACTCAATTTCTGCACTGACATCTGTGATTGGAATGAAGAACTCATTCTTCAGTTCTACGCTACACTGCATATCACCGGAAATGCTGAAGATGTCAATTCATGGGTGCTGGATTGGATGACTGAAAACACTCATTATAAGGCACCGGCAACTGAATTGCTTCGTGTCCTTCCTCTTGATCCTCCCCATGACAGTGCACGTTGCATCTACAATGACCCTGAACTGATAAATCACTATATGCAAGTGCTCATGAAGCCTTTGAAGCCTGGGCAGGCCCCACGAACCAAATTCCTCGTCAAGGAATTGCTCTATGTGCCTCGGACTGTCTATCGCATTCTGACGAAGACAATGAGTCCTATCAAAGGCCACGACTCAAATGATGAAGAAGTCATTGGCATCATGAATAATATGCTTTTCAACATCATTCATGGCGTTCCCGTCAACTTCCATGATTTCTTCATGAGGACTCTGGCAAATGTTGCTATGTCACCATTCGAGCTGAAGTCCTATGCGCCTTAGATTATGAGATTCATAAGGGCAAGATCTTCACTGAATTACAAAGCTGACACTCTGAACCATGGTAGCTACTTGCCTCCCATTGAAGTCCTCAAACGACCAGTTTCATCATCTGATGATAAAGGCAAGGCAGCTGCTGTGATCGATGAAGGCATTCGTCCATTGGATGGTCAATTTCGTCTGGCTACATCTTACTCTACCAATGACGACTCTGCCACACATGACACTGCCGCAAATACCTCAGCCAAGCAAAATCCTCAAGCCACAGCTCCCAGGGTGATGACTGATCGTGAGTTACTCCTTAGTCTTCATCAGAAGGTTGATCGCAATCACAAATGGGTAAAAGCGTCAGTTTGGTGCAATTCTTCACAACATGACCTCAACACACAATGCAGTGAAGAAGAACCATTACTACCTTCATGAAACCCTCAACCGCACCTGGGCTGTTCTCACTCATGTTTATAGCGCTGAAGAACTGAAGACTATGGGTCTTAAGGAAGAATTTGACTGGTATGCACCTCCTCCGAAGAAATTCAAGAGGGTCAAAGTTCCTCCACTGGTGGCAGCTCTTATTCTTCATCGCGTGACATTGATGAGTATGAAGATTTGGACAACAATGCGGCAGGCCCTGCTACAACAAACAACCCCGACAACGCTGGCGCTCCTCCATCAACTTGAAATTCTTCAGGGGCGTTAGTCCTCAGTTTCGATCCTTTTGGTCATTTGATGACAAAGGGGGAGAAATCTGAGTTAGTCTTCAAGCGGGTCTCTATACTAAGGGCGTTTTTTTAAAGTTACAACTCTCGTTCTTCCAAAACTTTTATTGGATCGAGTTGTAATCTTAAACCCGATGGTGCCTTGATACTTTTGGACGGTGCTCTGATACTTTTGATGCACTGAGCTCTGATACTTTTGATGTGTTATTCTGCATGCCTATTCCTCGTTAATATTATTGCACGCATGCTAAATCTCATTAGGCACCATATTTCATCATGCATTTCAAATTCTTCATATTATATATCAAATGCGTGTATGAATTACAAGATATAGGGGGAGATCTCCATGATTCAACTCTTCAAATGTGCATTGCCTCAAAAGCAAATTCCTCACTATGCACATCTTCAGGGGGAGTTCTTCTATATCTTGCAATCAAATTCCTCAATATCAGTATTTACACTTCATATGTTTATCCCCGTTGAAAACTTAACCTATGTTGTCATCAATCACCAAAAAGGGGGAGATTGTAAGTGCATCTGGTGCCCCTTAGTGATTTTGGTGTATTGAAGACTTATAGGTTAAGGGACTAATGCGTTTGTGAGTGTACACAGGTCTATAAGTCTATGAGGAGTTTGATATTTACAGAGAAAGTCGACCCCTAAAAATGAAGTTCTTCGACTGAAGACTTTGACTTTCTGAAGACTTTCTGAAGACTTTGAAAGTGAAGAAATTGGTGTGACCTTGAAGACTTGGTATTCATTTGAGGAACATGAAGCGTGAAGACTTTTGTTTTCATAGTTTTATTTTCTCTTTCTTGAGTCATAGGAAACACCGTACTGTTAAAGGGGGTTGAGGAAATACTAAGGAAAAATTTCCATGTGATGCTCAACTCAAAATCCTACATCTACCAATCCCTTCGAGTGAAGCCATTGGAAATCTCATACAGATCAGTCTAGTTCTTCAGTGACAGAGACGCAGTTCTTCTGGTCACTGAGGACTTTGCTCTGACTGAGGAGTTAGGAATTCGCCAGTGCGAATTGCCTACACAGTGAGGAACGTGATAGCCCTGAGGAATTTGAGAGTCAAATTTTCGACTGTTGTTGTGTTGCGCGCCGGCTGTCCCAAAATATCTTATCCACCTAACGGTCATATCATTGAAGGGCATTTATGTCTTATCATGTCGGGCTGCTCCCTAGGCTATAAATAGCCTCCCCCTACAACCACTAGTTGGTTGGCTGCTCCGAGAGAACTTGACACTTGTCATTTGAGAGCAACCCATCCTCCGAGGACTTTGAGCGAAAATTATCAAGTGAGGAAAATCCAAAACTAAACCCCCACAAACCCAAAGTGATTGAGCATCACTGAAGAAATTGATCCTGCGTGGATCCGACACTTGTTACCTTTGAAGACTGTGCTTCTTCCAGACGGTTAGGCGTCAAGGTCTAGAGCATCCAAGAGGAATTGTGGATTGCCGAGTGACCAAGTCTGTGAAGGTTTGGAAGTCACCTGAAGACTTACCACGAGTGATTGGACGAGGCCTGCGTGGTCTTAGTTCAAGGAGAATACGGTGAGGACTGGGTGTCCTGAGTTGCGGCTCAGAGACTGGGTGTCCGGGACTGCGTGTCCTCGAGTTTAAATACTCAGCCGCTCCAACCAGACGTACAACTGAGACAGCAGTTGGAACTAGTTTACCAAATCATTGTCTTCACCAACTAACTGGTTCTATTTCCTCAACCCTTTCATTTCCTCATTATTGTGTTGACTGTTTGTTCATATCTGTGCTTGAAGACTTTGACTGAAGACTTTCTCAATTTCCTCAGTTCAATTTCTTCAGTCTGTTTGTCTTCATCTTGTGTTATCCTGTGATTACGCTTTCTGTACTCTGTGCTAGTCTTCATTTCATCATGATGACCATGCTTGTAATCTGTTATGCTTACTTCTGAGTACTTATTCCGCTACTAGTAGTTCTTTAGTAAGGAATTTCCTCACCGGCAAATTCCTCAGTGAAGAATTCATAAAAATCGCCTATTCACCCCCCCTCTAGTCGATATAACGCACTTTCACCATATATCAGTAACATTGATCGGTCAAACCAGAGACATTGATTGCTAGCAAAGGATTATCGTCACTTGAACTATATTACGTCAAAAATTGGCATGTATAAGGTGACGTTTTGGACTTCTGTGACAGAACAAGAACTGCCACCTAAGGTATGATATTAGGCAACAAAAAAAGTGGTACCGTCAAGATCACATTTTTGTGACGGGACTTCTGCGATGGTCAGTCACTGGTGCATTTTTCATGACAAAAAATGATTTTACGTGACACAAGTGGGTCGCCACAAACAAACATTGATTTCTAGTGTCGTCAGATGAGGAGGAATATGAGGATGAAATGACGATGATGCATGCGGTTATTGAAGATGCCCAACATGCAGAGGAGCATGTTCTCAATTTCAAGTGATCAATCAAGCAGCCTCAAGTGATGAATCAGAAAAGGGCACGAGGGCATATGATGCTTATGAACGACTACTTTGTCCCGGATGTGCTATTCGAGTGCTTTTTCCGCTGTCGATTTTGGATGAAGATGAACCAAACTGTGTGCCACTGCCTCTGCAATGGTGTTCGGACCTATGATGACTACTTCATCTTGAAGAAGGATGCAGTTGAAAACATTGGATTATGGTTAACAAAAATGCACAGCTGCATTGAGGATGCTTGCATATGGCATTGTTGTAGATCTGTGGAATGAGTACCTCCAGATGTTCGAAACCACATGTCTTGAAGTCATGGTCAAGTTTGCTACTACATTGGTCAAGGTGTTTGGAGTGGAGTACTTAAGAGGACCAATTATCAAAGGCATCGTATGGATCATGTCATTGTCAGAATCAAGAGGGTGCCTAAATATGCCCGGATCCCTCGACTGCATGCACTGGAAATGGAATAATTGCCCATATGCCCTCCAAGGGTAATATATGGCCGTTGCAAGAAGCCTGCCATCGTTCTTAAAACAGTTGCATAGCAAGACCTCTAGATTTGCACTCTTTTTTTGGGATATCCGGATCGCACAATGACATCAGCATGATGCAGCAGTCTTCATTGTTTGCAAGGTTGTGTGCAGGATAAGCTCCTCTGTGCAACTATACCAACAACGATCACAAGATATTATCTTTGTGATGGTATCTCCGAGCCAAGGGGTGAGAAAAAAAACTCACTTTGCCCAAAGACAAGGAGCTAGAAATGATATGGAGAGAGCATTTGAAGTGCTCCAAGCCCTTTTTGCGGTTGTTTGAGATTTGCAAAATATAGGATCCATAGCATTATGGGAGATGATAACAGCTTGTGTGATCATGCATAATATGATTGTGAAAGATGAAGGCGACAGAGTTTGCCACGATCTGAACTTTGAGCAAATGGGTGATCCTATCCAACTTCAAAGAACCCAAGGGATTTGCAAATTCTTGAATCGATAGACTTTCGTACAACGGCAAACAAACAGACGCGCATTGTGGGGATCATCTTTTATCGGGAGACATGGCCTGGTGGTTTCTGATCGAGATTCCTAATCAATAGGGCGAAGAGCTCTTCGCATGATCTGGTCCTACCTATAGCAGAATCCGGCAACGTTTAATTTTTTTATCCAAATGGATCAATAAATTCATCATTGAACAACTCACGAGCAATTTCAGAATGATCTGGTTGAGCATTTATGGGCACTTCAAGGGAGAAACTAAAAAGTATGTCTAAATAAGTCGAATTCATCTGAACTATTTTATTAGAAAAGTTCATGTTGGATTGTAATATTCATACTTGAATTACCGTTGCATTGAAATATTTACACACCATGGTTATGGACCAAAAATGATATTTATCTTCAATTATTTTCTTAACGGCTCCAGATATAGTAGAAGAAGAAAACAGAGTACGCGCATATGCCACCTCGTGCAAAGAGGTAAAAGGCCCACGCCAATGACACCCCAGATAAACCATAATGTTCGGAACTGTGCAATTTGCATACTTCCTTCGTTCAGAAATATAAAATGTTTTGGATATCTTAATACGGACTATATATGGACTGGAATGAGTGAACACACACTTGTGTATATACATGTGTACATACATCAGATTCAAGGATAAGATTAGAATATCTTATATTTGTGAACGGATGAAGTATTTACTAAATAATGACATCGCACAACTGAATATACTATGAGTAAAAAATGTACTTTTGAGTATATGTAACTTGTCATATATTACCAAAATCCTAGCATTGATCATAGGGGGGAGACCAAACAAAGCAACTGAACTATCATGGTTACTAATCATATAACCAATGGCAAATGAAGATGTATGCAAATCGCTTCACCGCTTTGAACATTACACGCTTTGAACATTACACTAAGCTAACCGGGTACCGATGAATAAACCAGCTTCAACCAATGCCTTAGACCTTGCCATCGTTTTCCCTTGCTTTCTGCCAAGAAGTGAGTGAACACCTAGTGACTTGCTCTTCTTGGTCGCTTTTTTTCATGTTGCGACATGCTTGGTGTCTAGAGAGGCCTTGTGTTAACCAACAGCCAGTTGAGAGGATTGCCACTCAAGAAAGGAGAAACCTGCAAATAGTCGTAACTCGTACTTTAGTGGGGCAATTATTCCAAGACGATGAGGTCGGTTACTGTAGGAAATTATGTTAGTTAAACATGAAACTATCGTCCTTTAGGAGATCTCATGATGCAAGTGCAAGTATTCATTCTCATGCACAATAACTCCGCTCTTCATCAAGTAGGTTTAGTAACAAACAGGTCTCAAGTATCTAGAGCTCACCTTTTCCCAAACTTGTTCATGGTATTCATTGACCCAATTTATCTCCGAAGGTGATAGCAAGGGTAAGTCAATAAGCTTTCTCTGAAGTTGCAAAATGAATAAGAAAATAATCAGAATTTCATGAATAATGTGCTTAAGCTGGACAATAATAATCAACAAAACCAGCAGGTATAACTAAAAAATGATCAATAGATGTAATGAAAATTTGGATTGTCAGAATGCATATCAAAGACCATACATTCAGGCAGGGGCTGAGCCAAGAATAGAACATGGGATGCCAATGAGAAATGATCAAAGAAGAGTGATAAAACAAAGATATATGAAGACATAAATATCCCATTCATATCAAATATAGCAATAAATGTAAGAGCTATAACACAATGTAGGTTGCTATCAAATTATAGCAATATCTCATTTGCGATTTCATGAAATCATATATGTTTTGCTTATACAATAGAAAGCTACATTTCTGTTAGCTCAAGCGTAGCTCTGTGACTACCAAGCCCATTAAACAAGAATCTCATTGGAGCTGTGGCAACTAATCTTCAGCAGGCTTGATCTCAATAACTACCTCATGCATTCTGGTGATGAATCCTTGCTACACTGGTGGCAGTGCTTCTCTACTCATATGGACACAGACTTGGCGTTCGATCATTGCATTGGTATTGGTGGAACATATGGAAACAAAGAAATGAGAGGGTATTCCAAACACTGCTTGCACAGTACATGTCCGTTTCCAAAAGCTTCAGCTCGAAGCGAGGGAATGGGCGGATGCGGGCAAGCGATGGGTAATGACACTAGTCGAACGACCTTTAGAACCAGACTAGGCTGACATGTTGTATTTTACAGACTCTCTAATCTCATCTCCTTCTTTTAAACTGTAAACTTTATTCTTCCTAATCGCCATGAAAAGCAGTGACACTGCATTTCGTCAAAAAAAAAAACTCATCGGAGATCTTTGCATCTATTTCCTTCTCATGCAGACATCATGTAATTCAGGAGAAAGTTACCTCCCTTCTCTTTCAACACGCAACAACTGACAAGTACTCCCTCCGTTCCTTAATACTTGTCTTTCTAGAGATTTCAACAAGTGACTACATACGGAGCAAAATGAGTGAATCTACACTCTAAAATATGTCTATATACATCCGTATGTGGTAGTCCATTTGAAATCTCTAAAAAGACAAATATTTAGGAACGGAGAGAGTAGATACTAACTAGTAATTAAGCCTGTCTAACTGTCCACAGTTTATGAATATAACTCGGGACTTAGTCCTTGATTATATCTAGGGGCCTGTTTGGGTCAATGCCCTGGAGCGCCCAGCCAAATAATTGGCGTTGAATGCGCCTTGGAGAGCTGTTTGGATGGACACCAAATTTTTGGTGTGCCCAGCTGTCCGCCTTCGCTAGTTCACCTCTGCGGCATCTTTTTGGTGAGACGGGGGCGGCCAGAACGTCCGCCAATTATTTGGCGTTCTCCGGATTGGCAGGGCCAGCTCTGGCGCAAGCCAAACAACCCCTAGGAATCTAACTGGTAGGTAGCAGCCGCAGTGGTCAACAGTTTATGGAACGACCCATGGCGCAACAATGGAGTGATTCGAGTCGAGTCACAGACTTAAAGTACATATATATGCGTGAACCTCCATTGAGCCAGCTACTAATTACTCAATTAATACATAAATATGTATTTAAACTAGCTAATACTAATACCTGGTGAAAGTCGTTGAGGGGACCTATTGGTTGAGGTTACCAGTCACTGGAATAATACCGGGGAACTTTTTAAGGTGGTATCTTTAAAAGATATATTGTCAGCTTGATTACTGACTGTCCAAATTAGAAGTATTATTTGTATTCATATCACTATCTCTAAATTTCATCAACAGAAACATTGCAATTAATAAATAAAATGCATGGGTACCTGAATCGGAACAAAAGTTAGTTTCTCAAAGCCCAGGTATGAAATGCCGCCAAAAGAATTGGCT
Organism: Triticum aestivum; assembly: GCF_018294505.1. NCBI lineage: Eukaryota > Viridiplantae > Streptophyta > Magnoliopsida > Poales > Poaceae > Triticum > Triticum aestivum. Next base: position 323,061,877 of record NC_057795.1, read on the forward strand.
AAATTAACCTCCTTCACCAGAAGCAGATTCTGCAAGGTTCAAAAGTATAAAAAAATACTTGCAGTACTAACTTTCAACTGAACAATCAGCACATAAAATATTGAAGATTGACATGAGCACCAAATAGGGAAACTTACCTCGATACGAATGCCAAATGAATTGTCTTCATAATAACCAGGTTCATTGCTTACAATCATGCCCTTCTGTAAAGCTGTCAAGTTTCCATATCGATAGCTTATGCTCTGCGGGCCCTCATGGACGTTGAGTGCAGCTCCAACTCCATGACCTGTGCCTGAACCAGGGACAAACATGCTCCAGAACTTACATGCATTCCATTTAGAAGACCAGTCAAACCAATAGTTGGTATATAGATGATTCCGGGCCAGAGATTTGTGTGATCAGAGAAGGTACCATGTCTGTAATCAAGCCCAATCTTCCAGAGAGATGATCGTGCCAGAACATCTAGCACAAAACCTGGAGTTCGTTCTGGAAATACTGCCTGATCTAGAGCTATATGGCCCTGTACCAACAAGCTTCCATTACTTGAGTAAGGTATTGAGAACAAAGAAGTGAAGTATTTGAACATGCTCTACTATTCATTCCTCAAAAAAAAAAACTCTACTACTGAAGTACAGAAAACAATACATAAAATAGCTCACTGTTGCTGAGACGTGTAGTCTTAAGAGAAATGACACACCTGCAAAACCCTTGTGAAGCATTCCTTCTGCCTCGGGGAAGGCTCGCCAAAATGAACTGTCCTTGTAATGTCAGTCGTTCCATCAACATATTGAGCACCACTATCTAACAAAAAGAGATTGTCACTTCCAACAGAACTGCAGCTATCCGGAGTTGGTCTGTAGTGTATTATAGCACCATTTGCACCATAACCTGCATGTAAAAAAAGGATTAATGGGTAAAAAAATCAATAATTCTGGTCTCTCAGTAGTGGGGACATCACACACTTGCAGACTGGAAGACATGGAAGAGTCAAGGGTGTCATCAAGAACCAGATGTGTCATTTCATCCCTATTTTGCGTGGCAATCAAGCTTACCATAGCAAACATGAATATCATACTAAAGCTGACAAAGTACATAAAAACAGTATTCATACTGAAGCATATCACCAAAGTAGTAGTCCTTAATACAACAAAAGGAGGTGAACTTTTTTCTGAAATAGATTAAATTTGATGGAAAAGGACTCATCCCAGTGCCAAGAGGCCACATAAGTAAATCCCAGTGCCAAGAGGCCACATAAGTAAAAAGATATTGCATCACCCTACCCAGCATGCTGTCACCAACCGAGGCATAAGCACAAATGAACAATAATCATCCAAAGCCTTCTTTCAACACAATGAATCCAGACACGGCGCAGAAATCAGAGGAAACACCATAACAACACATAAAACTCAACAAATTAGTCGAGTAATCTGATGACAATTTGCTATTGACGGAAAAATGTGGGAATATACCACTAATAGTGTCGAAGCTTGTCTCTATAAAACCATCTTGCTTTCGGCGAAATTCAAGAAGATTTTCTGCAACTTGCACTTCTGTAAGAGCCACATTATTACGAACTTCCTCCTCTATCCAGCACCAGAATTCTGCTAAAGCAGCAGCATCTCTGCAAGTGTATTATGCACCAGTGCAGGCATGCTTGGGTCAGATGGCCCAGGATTAACAGAAACGCTGATACAGAAAAAAAGATGGTGTGTGCTGAATATTGTAAGTGAAGTTTCTCTTTTTTTATGTTCACATTAGGAGAAAAAACAAATGAAGTGAGTATTGGTCACACTACTGCCTCTACATCAGTACAAACATAAAAGCTATCAAAGCGATTATTGTGATAGGTCAGAAACATCAAAGGACGTCTATTAAGAAGCCACCATATCCATGAAACCTTTTCTGTGCATTTGCTACAGTAGAATACATCAGCATATGTTTCAGTACCATCAGTTCTACGAAATTGACATTTTATATTTTCTTAGAATTAGTTTTCAACACAGGAAAACCCTGAATTCGTAAGTATGCTGAAACAATACCTTAGATGCGAGTTCTTCATTCCTCTAATTTCTGCCTCATTTTTAACTGATTTGGCAAGGGTGACTGGTGAGGCTTTGTACAGACCGTTTAACTCCATATTCTGAACACCGTGCTTTTTGGTGGTCGGATCATCTGAAGATGCCTCTTTGCCAATTTGCCTCCCTGTCTTTCCTCTTTTTCCCATGTATCTGTCACAACCAGATCTAAATACACTGACTATGGCAGCATTCACACTTGAAGAATCCAACCACAGTTTTGCACCCTTTTCTGCCAGCCTACAGAAGAAAAACCACTCCCAGTTCAGACAACACAATGGAACAGGAAAGAGGTAACTGCAGTGAAATAAGACAATTAGTAGTTAACCATTTACAATTATCCACTTGATAGTGCATCTAGTGCCCCCTAGCGAATTTTGATGATTAGTGGCAAACGATTTAACGGACTAATGTGTTTAGTGAGTGTACACAGGTGCATAGTCCCAAAGGATGTTGGTTTAACCTATGGATGTCTGACCCCTAAAAATGTTGGACACCGAAGACATGGTTTGCCTCTTGAAGACTTTATAGCTTTTAGTGCCTCTGTGAATCACTTTGAGTTTAGGGCAAACCGTACTATTAAGAGGGGTTGGATATTGTGGTTAATGGATGGAGCTTGCTGATGCTCAGTTAGAACCCAACCAGATACACAGCATATCCTTTGAAATCTCTTTGAGATGCATTAGGCCATTAGCTATGTTCGTTTACACCGGTTTTGAGATCGGCATCACCGAGGATGACCTCTATTGAGCGCGTTTGAGTCTTCAGTTAGTTTTCGCTGTGTGCTTGGGGTGTGGTTCATCAAGTCCGGTGTCTCCGGTTGTGAAATCGGCGTCACACCGCTTAGCTTCTATCAGGATTTAGGAATCCAACAGTTTGGGGTTGCCCTAAGTGGTCGCTCGTTTCAAAGATTGGCGGTGCCAGTTAGGATCTCATCATTGCCGGGATGAGCCTATGTTGTGCCTTTGCTGCGGCCCTTTACTTTTGCTGTCGAGTTCATCACACCGGTGTTTCCGGTTTGGCCATCAGTGTGGTCAAGATGAGGCTCTGAAGGCAGGTTATTTCAGGCACAGTGCTTCTGGTTCCTCGGTCGGTGAGTCTGGCTAGGAAGGCGACGTTACCGTGTTGCGACTCTGTTGACACATCTTTCCGCTTTGCGCCTAGTGCCACAAAACTATCCGTTGTCTGAAAATCCAGCAGTGTCCGGCTAGGATCCCAGTGCCGCTGTATTGTGAATCTTGAAGCAAAACAGCTAGGTTTCTGAGCGTGCCTATGAAAGGAACCGAACCCCTACGAGCTCAGGTGGACCCCCAGTGCAGTTATTACCCTCTCATACTTCGTGTCCCCATTCCTCTATGCTCTTGAGCCCCGTCTTAAGAGAGGAAAACCATTGAGAGGGAATAGTTGAGATTTGATTGAGCAGCTTCGAGCCTAGATATCTTACTAGTTACTCTCGGAGATTTGGCCGAAAGCAAAGTTTGTACAGGTCCAGGGATCACCTCAAGATCCACCATGAGTGATCGGCTGAGTTCCTCGTGGACTTAGCTCAAGGAGAACAAGGTATAACCTCAGTGGTTTCGCATCGAGCTCAGCCTCTCCAGAAGAAGATATTGCCAATAACTTGAACTTCGGGAACTACATACGCTGTCTTCATTTCCCTACTCTTTACCTTCTAGTTCATGCTTTGTGCTTGTTTATATACTGGTTGGTACTTGCCTTCTGCTCTAGATAAATCTCAATCTTTCGCTAGTTGTAATTTTTAGTTTTCCCTTCAGCAGACTAGAACTAAGTGAGATGAAATTACAGAAGAAGTTTTTACTTCTTGCACTATCATAACCAAATAGTGGCTAATTGCTTTTCCAACATACGGATTCTCAAACACATGTTCAGTAGTTCAACCAATAAACAACCCAAATCCAGTAGGTACATAAAAGACATGTACAACACCACAATATAATTGTTGTTTCCCTCCTTGCAGATTGCTTTACATGATTAGAGATTCATAGATAAACATGTTTCTAACTATACTTTTGCATCTTACTAAATTAATGTATTCATGAGTTCGACTCACCTTTGAGGCAGGGATGTGATTACATAGGTGATTTGAATGTGATGGACATAACGGAACCCCCGCTTTTTAACAAGGCTATAACTTACAAACTGTTATGATTGAAACTTCAAAAATATGCATCTGTTTGGCCAAAACGAACAATTGACTTGATCAAGTGCCAAATCAAATACATGTGAATCTCATCTAACTCAAATCATAAAGCAAGAAGGTGCCATCATGATCAAAATCAGGAAGAAGGCAAAAGCTGGTGAACTACTCATCAACCATTCCAAACAGGCTGTCAAAAGCCAATGTAGGCATTAATTGATGAAAACAGAGACTTCAGGTGGTCCTGTGCCAGATTAAGTGCATATAGGTCTTACTTCTCAAAAGATAATTGTTGTTTTCCTGAATAGGGTATGAAGATGTATGCAGCTGGTAGGGCACAGGGTGGGAATTATGAAGCTCATAAGTATGCAATTCACATAATCCAAACATGGTATTTCATATTTTCCGTATTTGGCAGGAAAATAGAAAACCTCAGTCCAACATAGACTACAGGCCTTTGCAGTAAATATTGAATATTCCACACTTCATCCGCCTTAAGGCTGTATTAAAACCTTGATTGACTTCCATGCAGATGGGCTGTATTAAAACCTTGATTGACTTCCATGCAGATGAATTACAAACTGATTAGAATAATCAGATCACATTGTTTCCAAATTTTGAGATGACAAACAAATCTAGGTAAATTGCATAGACTGCATTGATACAAAGATACAGTAAGGAACTGCACATTCGAAGCCAGACACCAAGCTATGTAAAATATTCTTTGGTAAAATTTACCTTTCTACATCAGATAAAATTGCTTCGTATGATTTTAACTTTACTCCAGCTTTCTTGAGGTGCTCCAATACCTCTTCAGATACTTTGTTGCTATCTACAAATAATGTAGCAGTGCTCATCTCCACAGTCAAGTAGCTATAGAATACAGGTGAATGTGGAACATCACTTCCTCTCTGCATTCAATAGTGGTGTCAACCATCAGTTTTGTGGAAAGTGTATTAAACAAAACGCAACAATATTTAACAGGGTTAAAAAGCGCAAACGTCCTTGTACTTTTCAGTTGGCATCAGATGTTGTACTGCTAAAACATCAGGAATTACTTATTCCGTAGTAAGTCTTTGAAAAATGCAGAATATTGTAGATTATCATGCAACCATGATTATCAAAACAATAAAAGTATATAATTAAAATGCCAAACAGGGAGCACGAAGTGGTAAGTAGAACAGTCTATTGACCTGTACTAAGCATTAGTTACCAATTATCAAAGCACGTATACGGTAATAACATTGGAAAACAAAAAAAATGCATGACTAGTAACAGTATAAAATCATGCGATGCTTTTGAATCCAGCATTTGAAGTAGCTTTCTATAACATGCGTCTATCATGTAAGCGATTGGAAGTCAAATTATTACATATGAGAGAAAATAAACATGCGGAGTTTCAGGTTCAGAAGTAATCCATCTTAAACTGCAGGATGCTCATAACCAGCATACCATGTCAAAATAATGGTGAAAGCTAAATCTTACCATGTTTAACAACCATGCAACCTCATCAAGCATTGAAATAACCACAGTGTCACACCCATTTTCATCAAGCTGTGATCTGACAAAAGATAACTTCGATGCAACGTCAACACCAGCATACTTGATGGCATGCACCCTGGTAGGTTCTTTTGGGGGCGCTGGCCTTGATTCTCCCCATATCTCATCAACCAGATTAAAATCTCTAATCAAAATTAACTCGTGATTCTTGTCAGAAATAGCAGTCTTCAATTCCTCAGCAGCATCAGATGAGAAAAGGAACTGCATCCTTCAAGCAAACAAACAATAGAGGATTAGGCCAAGAATACAATAACATAAACAAAGTGCAGAGTCGTCAACATATCAAATAATCAATGGGGAGTAATTATACTGCTGTATTTTTTACTCAAAAAGTTAGCTTATGGGATCTTACTAGTATCACAAATCTCAAAATTAAAGTTGCATAACGGGGCAGTATGAAGAAAATAAGATTAAATTCATGATATGATATTGCAATTCCAGCTAACCAAATCATGACTTCACTTATGATATCCTTGAATCACTTAATGAAATGGTCAGGTAATGTTAAATTGTGATCCGTATTCTACTACCGTGTTGGGCACGGCATCGTTTCATGATAAACGTAGTAGGAGTGGTGTAGGGCTTTGCGTTGATGTCGACGCGTACAATTATAGCTCGTTTTCTTATCCTCCAAGACCCTTGTATACTGTCATCTACATATACCCCATGTAGTAGCACCTAAAGACGGCATGTCCTCTCATACTTGTAAACTCCTCCATAATAGTGAGATTACTTCTTCGTGTCTCCGTAGTTGTTTCCCGCAAGGGTTTTCCACGTAAAAATCTGTGTCACTCGTTTTATATAACAAGTAAGAATTATAACTCCAAAGACAGCATGAAAACAATCCTCTAAAATAAAAATAAATTACTGCCAAATGATATCATCAATTGGCATGACAGAAAGCATACTCAAAAAGTTATTCATTTTGTAGAGTGAAGTTGTTGATTATGTAGATTCTTATGCACGTAAAATTATCATTTCACAGATTTTAGTAAGGGCAGTTATGGTCAGCAGGCCATGGAGAAAGAGAGCACAGAACAAAACAAAAGCTCACCGGGTCAATACCAACTCGAGAACCAGATGGTAAGACATCATTCAACCACTCAATAGTGGTTGGAACACCGTGATTTCCACTCCGCATTAGTGTCCAGTCATGGCTCAATTCCTTTTCAGCCTGCTCAACAGAAGAACAAAACATGAAGTGTTAGCCGCATCCAAACTGTAAGGGTCGAGCTCGATCTACGCGTGGAAGCTAGGGTTCATGGCGAATTGGGGAAAAATTAAGCAGCGTGTTTATCCTCCCAACCTCCCTCACTGCGCTAGCATTACAATCGGCCGAAGCCGCCGTCTGTCCAAAGCCGATCCATTCGAACGTTACAAGGGGGTATTTGAACTACATCCAATCCGGGCCGGCGTGCCACCTGGGCTTCGACTTGACCCGAGTGGGCCGCGCCGCAGGCCCACGAGGGCCCTTGAACCTTCCCGCCTCGTCGCTGCTTGTCGGATGAGGAACAGGGCCTTCGCCCGTTGTCGCTGCCGCCTGGCTATCTGAAGCAACCTCCGGTGTGCTGACATTCCTCCCTCCTTGAGAGCCGGCTTGACCCCAAGCCGGAGCACGGGGAAACTGCTGCTTCAAATGCTCCAAATCCTCCCAAGTAGCATCTGCAGGAGAAGACTCAGACCAATGAACCAAACCCTGGGCAATAGTCTTGTTACCTTGAGAGCGCACTCGCTTCTGCAGTATACTGAGAGGAACTTGTATAGCTGCCCTGACTGTAGGCAATGTCCGACTGGGAATGATCTCACGAGGCAAAAACTTCTTGAGCTGAGAAACATGAAAAACAGGGTGTAGCCTACTGTCATCAGGAAGACCTAATCGATAAGCTCGATCCCCAATGCGCTCCAGAACTGGAAAGGGTCCATAATACTTGAAGGCCAGTTTCTGATTTGCTATGGAATACAATGATAACTGAGCATAAGGTTGCAACTTGAGAAAAACACTATCCCCAATTGCAAAAACTCGTTCAGTTCTCTTCTTGTCAGCCTGATGTTTCATGCGCTGTTGTGCTCTCAACAAGTGTTGTCGAGCTGTTTCTGTAACTGCTTGCCGAGATTGCAACCAGTCTTGCATTTCCAATGGAGCCACTATGTCAGTTGCAGAGATACCAAAATATCTAGGAGTATAACCATACAAGATTTCAAAAGGAGACTTCCCTAATGCAGAATGCCAATTGGAGTTGTACCAGAATTCACACAAGGGCAACCACTTACTCCATTTGTGAGGTTGAGCACTAATAAAGCATCTTAAATAACACTCCACTTGCTGATTCACTCTCTCAGTCTGCCCATCTGTTTCAGGATGATTTGCTGTACTCATATTCAATTGAGTTCCTGTTCTTGCAACCAACAGTTTCCAAAAATGACTAGTAAACAGTGGATCTCTATCAGATATGATCACACTAGGCATACCATGTAATTTATACACATTATCCAAGAATACTTCAGCCACCTTTTGAGCATTGAAAGGGCGTTTGAGTGGAATAAAATGACCATATTTAGAAAACTTGTCAATCACCACTAAAATGCAGTTGTACTGAGACGATTGGGAAAGACCATTAATGAAATCCATAGAGACAGTATCCCATGTTTGATGTGGAATTGGCAAAGGAGATAACAACCCAGGATAAGGTACTCTTTCAGGTTTAGCTTTCTGACATATCAAACAAGATTGCACCTGTTGTAAAATAAACTTCTTCATTCCATTCCAAGTAAACAGAGCATGAATCCTCTTGTATGTCACTGGAAACCCTGAATGACCTCCCAAGGGACTATCATGAAAAGCAGAGAAAATTTTGTGATGTAATTCAGGAACAGGGCCAACCCAAATACTCTGCTTATACCTCAGAAGACCATTAACCAGACTGTAAGGTGGTTTAGAAGCTGGTTGCACAGCCAACTGTTGCATAATTGCCATGGCTCTCTCATCATGTTTATAACTGTCAACAATCTCAACTAACCAAGTGGGTTGGTTACTGGAAATGGCAAACAACTGAGAATCATCAGGAGGTCTTCTAGATAAAGCATCAGCTGCACTATTTGCTACACCTTGTTTGTACTGAATTCGATAATGCAATCCAAGGAGTTTAGTAAGACACTTCTGTTGCCAAACTGTATGCAATCTCTGATCTTGCAGATGAGCCAAACTTCTCTGATCAGTTTTAATAGTGAACTGCTGAACTTGCAAATAAGGCCTCCATTTATCCACTGCCAACAAGATAGCCAAATACTCTTTTTCATATACTGACAGAGCTCTATTTTTAGGTCCCAGAGTTTTACTGACAAATGCTAGTGGGTGTCCTTGTTGCATCAACACTGCACCAATACCATAGTCACAAGCATCAGTCTCAATCATGAATGGCTTACTAAAATCTGGTAAGGCCAGTACAGGAGCAGACACTAAGGCATTCTTAAGTGTAATAAAAGCTTCCTCTGCAATACTGGTCCATACAAAAGGAACCCCATTCTTAAGCAGATCAGTCAAAGGCCTTGCAATAATTCCATAATGTTTAATAAATTTTCTATAGTAACCACTCAACCCAAGGAAACCCCTCACTTCCTTCACATTCTGTGGGGTAGGCCATTGCTTAACAGCCACTATCTTATCAGGGTCAGTAGAAACCCCTTCAGCAGAAATAACATGCCCCAAATATGCTATCTTGGGCTGAGCAAAATCACATTTAGACATTTTAACCTTCCACTGTTCCTTATGCAAAATAGACAGCACCTCATCCAAATGTCCCCAATGCTCTTCCAAGGTCTTACTGAATATCAGAATATCATCAAAAAAAACCAAAGCAAACTTCCTCAAAACAGGAGAAAGATCAAAATTCATTTGCCCTTGAAATGTGCCAGGTGCTCCTGTCAGTCCCATGCCCATCACATTAAATTCATAATGACCATTATGAGTTTGGAATGCAGTCTTGTATTCCTCTCCTGGTGCTAACCTGATCTGATAATAACCAGCTTTCAAATCCAACTTAGAAAACCAACAAGCTCCTGCAAGTTCATCCAGAAGTTCATCTATGACAGGCACTAGATATTTCCCTTTTTCTGTGATAGCATTGAGTTGTCTATAATCAACCACCATTCTCCAAGTCCCTTCTTCCTTCTTCTTAACTAACAACACAGGAGAAGAGAAAGCACTGTTACTATGCCTAATCATTCCTGAGTCCAGCAGCTCTTTAATCTGTTTTTCCAACTCATCCTTCAGATGTGGAGCAATCCTGTAGGGTCTAACAGAAACTGGCCTGGCCCCAGGAATCAAGGGAATGGTGTGATCCTTAAGTCTTCTAGGAGGTAAGGAAGTTGGATTTTCAAACACTACAGCATGTTTATCCAGCAACACTTTTAACTCTGGTTGAACCAATTTCTGCTCCACAAGTTTAATCAGGGCAACAGAAAACACTGTAACTGCCACATCTTCAGGCAACAGCCCTTGCAATGTAACTGTATCTCATTGATAGTAAAAGGACATCCACTTCTGAACCCAATCAACATGCATAGGACTGTGCTGAGCAAGCCAATCCAGCCTTATAATTCCATCATAACTGGTTAGAGGGAGCAATCTAAAACTGGTAGCAAATTCTACTTGATCACAGCTCCAGGAACAAGACTTCAACACAGAACTGCATTGCAATGTACCTCCACCAGCTACAGAGACTGACACAGGATCATGTGTTTGAATATTTGTCAACCTGTTCTGCAAACTACTATCAATAAAAGAATGTGTACTGCCTGAATCAACAAGGAAGATAAGTTCCATGCCCTGCAACTCAATCAACAACTGCAAAGTAGGTGCACTAGACTGTTTCCCTAGAGCAGCAGCAGACAGATGCATACTACAGACAGACATCTGGTCCTGAGGACTACTGTCAATAGTGGATGTGTCTTCTGATTGAATGTGATCAATAAGCTCCTGCACTATATGCAACTGGACTGACGACTTGCACATATGATCCTTAGACCATTTCTCCCCACAAACAAAGCACAGACCCTTGGACTTGCGATAATTTCTTAGAGCAGACCATTTATCTTCAGACTGACTTGTTTTCTGAACTTCAACACTTCTTTTCTCATCAGAATTGCGATGTTTATACGGTGGCAGTGGCAATGGCATAGGCCCTGATCTAGCAGCAGGAACATGGTTAAGTGGAGTAAGTCCTTCACCCAACTCCTCATGCAACAAAGCTAAATCATATGCAGCATCCAAATGCGTGGTTTCTGCAAAGCTACAGCCACACGGACACCAGGTTTAAGTCCATCTAGAAACCTAGTTGTGTAATGCAGAGAATTGGGCGCCTCTTCATACGCAGACAATTGGTCATACAAATCAGCAAAACGCTCCACATAATCTGCCACTGATGAGGTCTAAGCTATGCGAAACAACTGACGAAGCAATGTCTGATGTTGATTACGCCCAAAGCGGTTCTGCAGATTCTGACAGAATTCAGACCAACTTGCCTGTGGCTGTCGACGTTGCATTGATTCCAACCAACAAGCAGCAGCACCCTCAAATTGAGCCGTTGCCAGAGAAATCCATCGATGAGCCGGAGTACACCACAGCTTAAACTGATCTTCACACCGCGTTTGCCACAGACGCGGATTGGCGCCATCAAATCGCGGCAATTCCAAGCGAGCACCAAACGCAAACGAATCAGCAGCATCATAGGAACTCGACTCGCGGCCCAGAGAAGGACGGAACGAAAAATTGGACTCACGCGCACCTCTGACCGGAGGAGGAACATAAGTATTATGTGCCTTCCCCCGGTAATCGTTGTCGAAGCTGAGGGAATCAGTCGGGCCACCGCCGCGACCATTCCCAGCCACACGCGACGGAGACGGATCTTCCTGCGGAGGAGTACTCCCCTTCAACGGCTCGCCCCGGATCTGCTCTATCTCCATCAGCAACTCGTCGCGGACCCCGTCCACGCGCGAAGAGAGCAGGCCGTCGAGGGTCGAAGTATTTGTTGAAATCAGCTTCTCCATGGCCTTGAGTAGATCCGCACCTTGGTCGCGGAACCGCTTGTCGAGGTCGACCGCGAGATCCGCCCGAAGAAGCTCGTAGACACCACGCCCATCCTCCGACAGCTTCTCCATCGCCGCCGCTCGCCGCCGATCCCGCCACCGCGTCTCGTGATGATGTTGGGGAAGCGCCAGGACCGCCGAATCTGATACCAAGTGTAAGGGTCGAGCTCGATCTACGCGTGAAAGCTAGGGTTCATGGCGAATTGGGGAAAAATTAAGCAGCGTGTTTATCCTCCCAACCTCCCTCACTGCGCTAGCATTACAATCAGCCGAAGCCGCCGTCTGTCCAAAGCCGATCCATTCGAACGGTACAAGGGGGTATTTGAACTACATCCAATCAGGGCCGGCGTGCCACCTGTGCTTCGACTTGACCCGAGTGGGCCGCGCCGCAGGCCCACGAGGGCCCTTGAACCTTCCCGCCTCGTCGCTGCTTGTCGGATGAGGAACAGGGCCTTCGCCCGCTGTCGCTGCCGCGTGGCTATCTGAAGCAACCTCCGGTGTGCTGACACAAACCATATGTGCAGAAGAATTAAAAATTGCATCATCGGAATGAAGTACCTGGAGAAAATACCGGCCATCGGTCCAAAAAGCAGCATTATTTTTTGTGACCACGGCTGTACCAGCACTACCAGTAAATCCAGTCAGATAGGCACGTCTCATGAAGCATTCCGCAATGAACTCACTCTGAAATAAAGAGTAACGAAACAAGGAGGAGTCAGGGAGCATGCAGCATCATTGATACAAGAATAAACTGATGATTTTCTGAACACTATACAGCACTATTAGCTTCACCAGTTCAACAAACTGTGGAGACACTGCATAATATGGTAGTGTGCTCTTATGTGTATTTACACTGATCATGATGTTCTGCAGCTGTAGCTCAATGCCACTTGCCAGTTCCACACGCCAAGTACATGGTTGATTTCACTAATTCGCTGGGTGTATCAAGTATATATCCATGTGCGTGTGCCCCGTGCATAAAAGCGATTGCTCTAGCTGATGCCTATTTCCAGAAGGCCATCATATCAAAAGCAGTCCACAGGACACAACCCAACGAGCCTGAGATATCAAACACTCGATCAGTATATGTTTCAAATTTTCACCTGATAGGTCAATACTCATCACTACTATTAATCACCGAGAGTTGCGTGAACAAAGAGATCCGGTAAGCTCCACGATTGGGACATGGTTAGCACCAGACATATAGAAATAAACTATTCACTCAGGATCATCCGTGCCTGAATGGCGCGGAGTTACAACAACTACACTAATTGTCTTATCAACACGGCCACACGGGTGCATCATTTCTCCACTATCAACGAACCGAATCAGGAGAATAATAGCACTCATTTACAGCATTGATGGAGGTGGTGAACCTGGTGGGCATCCTGGGAGGGAACGATGTAGGCGTCGATTGCAATGTCCGGGCGCGCGAAGAGGCGACGAAGCGAGCGCAGCTTATCGTTCTCTCCGGTCGCTGGTGTGGAGGATGTCGAGCTACGGCGCTTGCGGAGCTCCGACGAGGAGAGGGCGACGACGCGGCCGTCCCCGCCCAAGGAGGCGGGGGAAGAGGAGGTGCTGGCGCTGGCGAGGAGGGAGCGGCGGGGGAGGAGGAGGCATAGGCGGCGGAGTAAAGTGGGTGTGGGAGGAGAGCGGCGGCCGAGGAAGGCGGCGGCGGCGAGGGAAGGGGAGAGGCGCGCGGCTTCGATCGCCATGGGCGCGGCCAGCGTGGGGACGGCGTGAAGGGAGCAGGGAGATAAGGGAGCGAAGAGAAGAACGCCGAACGAGATACTCTTTTTTTTTTTAGAAAGGAGGCATTTGCCCGGCCTTAAACTGAGGCCTAAAGCATTCGACGAAAGTAGTAAGTTAAGGGTACAAGGCCGCAGCCAACAAACGCGACGCAGCGCGCAATGATAAAGAAGAGCGCGAAAATCAGCGGGCTGTTGAGGTAGCCAGAGACATCCATGCCAATGACAATGCTCTCCCTCGTAGCTCGACGAAGCTCAGGGTATCTTGCCCGCACTCTTGTGACGAGCACCTCCACATGCCCTCTGTCCTGAGATCTTGTCAACAGTTATTATAGCTGCAAGAAAGATACCAGTTTGTATAGTAAGTCAGCTGGATGTCGAATGAATTTCTAGTGGTCCATAGGCTCGTGCCATGACTCCAAAGCCCATCCACGTCATTCTCCTATCTCTTCCCACCATACTATTTGCTAGACGATAGAAGGCCGTGAAGTCGCCGGGTTCCAAGTGCAACCGTCACCTCTCTAATTGCGTTCCACATAAATCGAGCCATAATACATGGGAATAAGATGTGGTCACGATCCTCACTCTCATTGCACCAGACGTATTTCCCATCACCCGGACCCCTTCTCTTTTGTATTTGATCCCCGCTCGTAATTCTATTTCGTGCCACTTGCCACAAGAAGATCTTAATCTTGGCCGGAAGCCGCGCTTTCCAAATTCCAGACAAGTCGCATGGGGGGAGCCCTAAAAATTTCCCTGTACAAGGAACCGGTAGAAAATTCGCCTGATGGATCAAGGCGCCACATGACATCATCCTACCCAGAGGTAATGTGCACCTTCTTGGAGGTTATCCCGCAATCTCTCCCATACAACGATTTTCGGGGGGGGGGGGGGGGGGGGGGGGGGGCAGGGGTTGGTCTTGGTTCCACATATCCGCTACCCTAGCGGTTGGATTATCCGTAATGGCATACAAAAGCGGATACGCGTCCAGAAGCACGTCCGTACCCAACCACCGACCTGACTAGAAGCATGCTAAGTTGCCATTATGGACGTGATAGGTTGTCCCTAACCGGATGAGTGGTTGAACCTTTTTAATATCCCTCGCAAACTGCGATAGTTTGACATTCCTTCGGAATTCAAAGCGCCCCAAAGTTAGATATTTTCTTAAAAATATATCTAGCCATAAGCCCCATTGGCCTTTAAGGATCTTCCATGCCCACTTAGTCATTAGGCACCAATTCATAATCTTAGCATTGATTACCCCCAAGCCTCCCACGTCCTTAGGCCGGCAAATGTCCTCCCAACTTATCATATGGTACTTTTGTTTTTGGTGCTCTTTTGCCCAAAAGAAGCGAGACTTCACCCTATTCAGCTTATCATCCACCCCATCTTGGAGAAGGTAAAAGCCCATAACATACATAGGAATATTTGTTAGGCAATCATTTACTAGGACCAGCCTCCCTCCTGATGCCAGTAGTTTTCCCCTACCATGGCTCCACCCTCAACGTCGTCTTATCAACTACCGACTGGAAATCTGCCATTTGAAGTGCCCTTGTTGATATTGGCATGCATAAATATTTCAGAGGACTTGATCCCAACTCACAATTCATCATATGTGCTGCCCTCAGTTGGGATTCCAAATCCCCTCCCGTGAGAAAATCCACACTCTTATCAAAATTGATTTTTAGGCCAGACATATCCTCGAAACACATAAGTAGGAACTTTAGATTAATAATCTCCCTCTCGGAATTCTTAATGAGAATAAGAGTATCGTCCGCATACTGCAAATGAGATATTCCATCCAGGAATAATATTGGATGCTACCCCGGATATGTGTCCCGCGGCCTTGGCACGGTCAAGGATGCCAGCCAATGCATCAGCGATTATATTAAACAATAGGGGGTAGATTGGGTCGCCTTGATGAACTCCACGTTTATTCCTGAAGTAGGAGCCAATCTGGCCATTGACGTTAACCGTCGTCTGGCCCCCTCTCACGAGCTGGCTCATCCAACTGATCCATAATGGGTCAAATCCCTTCTCTCGGAGAACCTCCTCAAGAAACTCCCACCTCACCCTACCATATGCTTTCTCAAAATCAATCTTAAGGATAAACACCTCTTCTTTTGATGTCATAATCTCATGTAACACTTCATGGAGCACTGCCACACCGTCTAAGATGTTTCGACCGCGAATAAAGGCAGATTGGGATTGGTCAATCACCTTGTTTGCGACCGGAGCGAGCCGTGACGCAAACCCTTTTGCCAATAGCCTGAAGCTCACATTAATGAGCATGGGAGGGCGGTACTGTCTAATATTGTTCGCACCCTGGACCTTAGGGATAAGAGCTAGCACCCCATAGTTTAACCGCTTCACGTCAATCCTTCCCAAAGTGAATTCATGCACTAGGCTTACAAATTGGGGCCTCACCAGGCTCCAAAATCTCTTATAAAATGCCACCATGAAGCCATCTGGGCCGGGGCCCGTGTTCGTCCTCATAGCTTTGAAAAAATTACATACTCGTGTCACCCTTAAGGATCCATCGTTGTTGCCCTCTCTATTGCCAGTACATATCCTCACAGTTAGGAGGAAAACCATTTCATCCTCGACGGCATATCTTCTCGCCCATTCTTCATTGGATAGTCCCATCGTATCAGCTTTGGCATCAAAGTCTCTAATTTCTCCCATCAAGGACTCCTTCCGAACCCTCGATCGGCTACCCACATTAGCCCCCCACCCTCTAAGGTGGTGCCGCGATCTGTGGATACAATGTTGCCATTCATCTAATGTGTCACAAAGGGGCCTGTAACGGTGCGGCCTGTTTACCCTTGCACCTCCCATATATGCGAACATACACCTCAACTCTAACGGTGTTTTTTCTTTTCTTTTTCAAAGAGGAAACATAGTGCAAATACGAACATTCACTGAACCCTATAAACACATATCACTCTTATAAGCACCTTTGAGATACTCAGCCGGTGCAACATCTTGAAATTGACAAAGCGTCATAAATGCCTTCGTAGCCGACGTAGACGTCTCCTTTCATTGAAAGCACATCGCCGAGTAAATAAATCCAGAAAAATGCGCCCATCAATGTCAGGTCTAAGATTTGAAACTTGATGGATTTGTTTCACCACAAAAAACCTAACCATCTGAGCTATGCTCAGTTCACAAGGAACGGCGTCTTTCATAGGCTTAATTACCTTAGTCATGCTCTAAATAGTCAAACTTCGTTCTTTGAATGTCTGATCTGCATCAAAATATTGGTCCGCACAGAATTTATAGTGTTGGTGTGGCTGAAAAGGGATGCTCAGATCAACCATTTTTCACTTAGGCACGTGTTTTCACTCGGGCAGGTTCGACCGCCCGAGCGAGCCAAAGGGAACCTAATTGATCTAGCTATGCAAGTGGGTGCATGTGACGCCCCCGGTTTAATCGTACACTAATCATGCACGCAAATGTGTACGATCAAGATCAGGGACTCACGGGAAGATATCACAACACAACTCTACAAATAAAATAAGTCATACAAGCATCATAATACAAGCCAGGGGCCTCGAGGGCTCGAATACAAGTGCTCGATCATAGACGAGTCAGCGGAAGCAACAATATCTGAGTACAGACATAAGTTAAACAAGTTTGCCTTAAGAAGGCTAGCACAAACTGGGATACAGATCGAAAGAGGCGCAGGCCTCCTGCCTGGGATCCTCCTAACTACTCCTGGACGTCGTCAGCGACCTGCACGTAGTAGTAGGCACCTCCGGGGTAGTAGACGTCGTCGACGGTGGCGTCTGGCTCCAGGCCTCCAGCATCTGGTTGCGACAAACAGGTAGAAGGGAAAGGGGAAAAGAGGGAGAAAAGCAACCGTGAGTACTCATCCAAAGTACTCGCAAGCAAGGAGCTACACTACATATGCATGGGTATATGTGTAAGGAGGCCATATCGGTGGACTGAACTGCAGAATGCCAGAATAAGAGGGGGATAGCTAATCCTGTCGAAGACTACGCTTCTGGTAGCCTCCGTCTTTCAGCATATAGAAGAGAGTAGATTGTAGTCCTCCAAGTAGCATCCTCAAGTAGCATCTCCAAGTAGCATCTCCAAGTAGCATCTCCAAGCAGCATCGCATAGCATAAACCTACCCGGCGATCCTCTCCTCGTCGCCCTGTAGAAAAGCGATCACCGGGTTGTATCTGGCACTTAGAAGGGTGTGTTTTATTAAGTATCCGGTTCTAGTTGTCATAAGGTCAAGGTACAACTCCAAGTCATCCTGTTACCGAAGATCACGGCTATTCGAATAGATTAACTTCCCTGCAGGGGTGCACCACATTCCCCAACACGCTCGATCCCATTTGGCCGGACACACTTTCCTGGGTCATGCCCGGCCTCGGAAGATCAACACGTCGTAGCCCCACCTAGGCAAAACAGAGAGGCCAGCACGCCGGTCTAAACCTAAGTGCACAGGGGTCTGGGCCCATCGCCCATAGCACACCTGCACGTTGCGAGGGCGGCCGGAAGCAGAACTAGCCCCCTTAATACAAGAGCAGGCTTACGTTCCAATCCGGCGCGTGCCGCTCCGTCGCTGACGTCTGAAGTGCTTCGGCTGATACCACGACGCCGGGATACCCATAACTACTCCCGCGTAGATGGTTAGTGCGTATAGGCCAGTAGCCAGACTCAGATCAAATACCAAGATCTCGTTAAGCGTGTTAAGTATCCGCGAATGCCGAACAAGGCCAGGCCCACCTGTCTCCTAGGTGGTCTCAACCTGCCCTGTCGCTCCGCCACAAAGTAACAGTCGGGGGCCGTCGGGAACTCAGGCCCACCACTACCTGGATGGAGCCACCTGCCCCTTCAGCCCCCATCTCCAAACAGTATCACCAGTAATGTAACAGTGTAAAGTATATAGTATATGCCCGTGATCACCTCCCGAAGTGATCACAGCCCAGTAGTATAGCATGGCAGACGGACAAGAGTGTAGGGTCACTGATGGAACACTAGCATCCTATACTAAGCATTTAGGATTGCGAGTAAGGTATCAATGACTGTAGCAGCAATGACAGGCTATGCATCAGAATAGTATTAACGGAAAGCAGTAACATGCTACACTACTCTAATGCAAGCAGTATAGAGTAGAATAGGCGATATCTGGTGATCAAGGGGGGGCTTGCCTGGTTGCTCTGGCAAGAGAGAGGGGTCGTCGGTGATGTAGTCGACCACAAGGGCATCAACATCGTCACGGGGTCTACCGGAGAGAAGAGGGGGGAAGAAACAGTAAATACATAGCAAGCAAGTGCATAACAGGACAACAAGCAGAGCTAGACGTGTTCTAACGCGGTAGTAGGTGATACCGATGAAGGGGGAAAGCATCCGGGAAAGTATTCCCGGTGTTTCGTGTTTTCGGACAGATGAACCGAAGGGGGAAAGTTGCGTGTTTGATATGTTAGGGGTGTGTGGTGGACGAACGGGCTGCGTATCCGGAATCGTCTCGTCGTTCTGAGCAACTTTCATGTATAAAGTATTTTCATCCTAATTACGGATTAAAAGATATGATTTGTTTAAAGATTTTATTAATTTCTGGAGTTTAATTAATTAATTAATTAATTCGAAAATGAATTAATGACATCAGCATGATGTCATGCTGGCATCAGCAGTCAACAGAGTTGACTTGGTCAACCTGACCAGCGGGTCCCACTGGTTAGTGACACATTTTAATTAAATAGTTTAATTAATCTAATCAAAATTAATTAGTGGGTGGGCCCCACTGTCATACTAATTAGTTAGCTAATTAACAGTAGTTAATTAGGTTAACTAATCATTAGGTTAATTAATCTTATTTGGTTAATTTAATCAGAATTAATTAGGTTAATTAATTGGTTAATTAATTAATTAATTATTTTCATTATTTATCTACTTATTTATTTATTTAATTCTTTTTTTTAACAGAAACGTTCTGGGGGATGGGGCCCCCTTGTCATAGGCCCCGGGGGGCCTTAGCGGGTTAGCGGGCAGGAGGGCGACGGGCGCCGGGGTGAGCGCTCACCCGCACGGAGTGTGGCGAGGCGAGGCCAGTGGCCAAGGCGACCGCGGTGGCCTGCCGGCGTGGGGAGACTAAGTGCGGGGCCGGCGACGAGCGAGCTCGCGGGCGGCAGAGGAGGCGC
Source organism: Triticum aestivum (assembly GCF_018294505.1). Taxonomy (NCBI): domain Eukaryota; kingdom Viridiplantae; phylum Streptophyta; class Magnoliopsida; order Poales; family Poaceae; genus Triticum; species Triticum aestivum. The sequence goes on from NC_057795.1 coordinate 323,081,657, forward strand.
CGCCGGAGTGGGGCCGCGCGGACGGGCTGGCGTGAGGGGCGAGGCCACGGCAGCTGCAGCAGTGGGAGGCGCGGGCGCGCGGGCCGGCGAGGCCGCATCGCTGGTGAGGTGAGGCTGCGCACGCGCGGGGAAGCGGCGTGCGGAGGCGCGGTGAGGGAGGGGGTGACGGGCCTGTCCGGAGCAGGTCCGGGCTCGGCAGCGTCGAGGCACAGGCGGGCGACGGCGATGCGAATCAGAGGAGAAGGGAGGGGACGAACGGCGAAGCTCACAGGGGGGTTCGTAGGGAACTGGGCAGCAGGGGTCGGGGACGATGTGCGGCAGGGCGACGAGGTCCGGCGGCGGTTCGAGCCCCCGATCCAATCGGGGGGGGGGAGAGTGGGAGGAGTGGGGGAGATTGGGGATTAGGGTTTGCGGGGGTGTGGGGATAAGGTGTGGCCGGCTGGGCCAGTTGGGCCGGCCAGTTCGGACGGCGAAGGCCAGGTGGGCCACTTGGCCCAGCGGGGGGGGGGGGGGCTTTCTCTTTATTTTTTTGTTTTTTTTGTTAGTTTAGTTTTTCTCTTCTGTATTTTCTTTTCTTTTATTTATTTACTTTTCTGTTTTCTTTTAATTTCTCAGTTTTATTAGTTTTATAAATTATAAAAGTAGTCACTAATTTAGAGTTAATAATTATGCTACTGTCCCATTAACTTAGGGGCAACTAAATAAACAGTTTATTATTTTATAAAATGCAAAAGACATTTATTTCATTGTTTTACCTACTGTTTTAATTATTCAAATGCATCTAAACTTTCTATAAGAATGTGGTTTCTTCACCTCAATTAGTTAGGGATTATTTGCCACATGATGAACAATTTAGTTTTAATGCTTGAAAACTTTTACTGTTTGCTTATATTTTAAATTTGAATTTGAATCGTTTTTGAACTAACTCGAGTTTATCAACAGTAACCGAGGGGACGTGGCATCCTTAGCAGAGGGTTACTGTAGCTTAATTACCCGGGCGTCACAATTCTCCTCCACTACAAGAAATCTCGTCCCGAGATTTAAGAGGGGGACTAAGGGGAAAATTCTGGTTACGAAATTCTAACGGGTCTTCTTGATCTTGGTTGCTCTTCTCGAAGAGGTCGATCCATTACGTTGAAGTCTTCATTTCTCTATTTCAGGTCATCATGATGAAGTCGGCGCCCTTTCTTCAGGAACTCCATCGTACTTACGAAAGAATAAAGGGTAGGCATTCTGGGAGAACAGACGTCGGCAAGGTTGACTATCGGGTCGACAACATCGAGGAAGGTGGCGGAAAGTAACTCTCGAATCGAATCTTGAGAAATTATCGAGAGCAAAGTAAGGAGGTAACCTGGGAAGTTTCGAGCGGGCAGGCAATCGTTCGATGTCTGTTATAGGGCGTGAAAGGGTCAAAACAACGGGAATAATTATTGTGTCTGATATCAGAACTGAAGGTGGCTCGTGAATTACATGCGAGGTCACGTGCGAGGAACAACCTTGGGAACAGGGGGTGTACATGGGAGTCAGGTTTCGATCTTGTGGAACTGTGGGTTATGGGCCCATCATGTGGTTAAAGTAGGAAGGGCGGAGACGTCTTGCGTGATCATGCAAGCAAGGCATGTCAGGGGGGGGTAGCCTGTCGATTATGTCGGCGACAACGTCGATACCAAGGGCGAGGGACGAAGAGAACTATTTTCCTGCTCGTTGAACGAGGCGGGCCAAGAGGCAAAGTTCTCATCCATCGGCGGTTACCGAAATGCCATCAACAATAGAAACAGGGTCTCACTGTCAGAGTTGTACACCGAGGTGTTTTACCTACGCAGTGAATTATTACTGCTTAGATTATATAGATCACAAGAAAGGTTAAACCAAATAATGGAAAGGAAAATGTGTTTAAACACATATATCAGGGGTATATCCTTCCCAAGGACAAGCAGAGCAAGATATCCATGACAGGGTATAAAGTAGACAACCATTTAGGTAAGGGGGGGAGGAATCTCATGATATTACCCATACAACGGTGTTAGGATAAATGATAAACAAAATTTAGCATCGTGCTTCAAATGTTCCTGTTGAAAATCGGAGTACCATTGACATGCTTCGAGATAGCATTGACATGGTCTTCAGGTGAAGATCAGACTTTGGAAACATGAAGGATCCATCAGGATCAACTTATAGAATAAGCCTTACAATTTCCTAATGGAAGAATGGCTAATCTTGCTAAAAGGAAGAACTATAACAATAGGTCCTCCGGCCAGGTGTGCTAGGCATGACATGACCTTACCGGGTCATATAAGAACCAATGTTATAGCTATTGAAATTATGTTCCAACCATCATATCTGACCGAGGTTCAGATCGATGGCCGTCAGGATAACTCAGACTTAGGATGCCTGAGAAGAAAGGTGCAACACAAATTGTCGAGATGACATTGTAAGATTCTCGGGAATTGAACTATGCAAGCGAGTTCCGAAACAAGAGTTCATCAATAAACCAAGGAGAGGATAAGGAGGTGGCTGATGGACTCAGCAACAATTCATTAAGATTTTCAAAAGATGGATGTCCACACTTATGTGAACAAGAAGATAACATTTGTCAGATCAAATGATATAGCTAAGTATGTTCGAGGGAAATCATACACAATTAAACATTGGTTGAAAGGTGCGCCCAAAATATGGGTTGGGTTGCACGACCAATGTTAGAATGGTGATTCAATAATCAATAGTTTAAGAACGAACGACCGACCATTAACTTCAAAGCAATAGGGTTGCTAGAAGTGCAGAATCCAAACAACACCGTTCACTTGTTGGTACCCCGGTTGGAATCAACACGAGGACCAAGAAAGAATGGTGATGGTGAGAAGTATCACGATACCAAGAATTCTTAAGAGGTGGTGAAATTCTCACCACATTCTTGACAAAAAGTGATGGTAATACTTCCGAGGTAAGGAAGATCAACTGCTGGGTAGCAGTGATCTCAAGGTTTACACAAAACGCGAACAAGTTGTGTTGAACGGAAGGCAATAAAGTGGTCGATGAGAACAGGAATCATCGAGGGGCAAGGATGGTATTCCCCATCATGAATTCAATTGAATTCCTGGAAGAGCTCATAAGGTTGATGGTGATCACGACACAATTGTCGAGAGATTTCATGCAGATGTAGTCAATCAGCGACGACATCAAGTCAAAGGAATGATGAAGCAAGAGGTTATTGGAACCACAATTACGACACAAACTCGAACTCAAGCTTGTTGTTTAAGGTGAAAGGGTATGACGAGGAAAAAAAATCGACATAAGGTTAGTTCATCGTCGAAAATTGGTGCTCCGAGAATAAGGACCAGGTAGCACCATTAGAATCGTCACGACAATGATATAGCCAAACAGGCTAGGAATGGCGTGATCGGGTACAAACTCGTACTTATAGAAGCTTACTGAAGAGTTGTTGAACCGTAGAGCGGACTCGGTTCAGTTATCGGTGTCTTTGAGTGTTCAATAACTCTGAGCCCATGAAAAATTGTAATCGGTGAGTATGTAGTACTTGATGAAGAACTCATAAGAAATTATGCAGTTCCAAGATAATCTCGAGATACCAGGTGGTAATACTCGACGACGGATCAAACTAGAAGTTGAACTGGGGTATTGCTCTATAGAAGACAAGTGCTTAAACTTGCACAGGACATGATATTTAAAGGAGAACATGGTCAGAACCACGATTGCAAAAAGGCCAGATCTCAGATATAAGATGAACTTATACCAAGGGAATAATTGATTTTAAAAGAAACTTCGATGAGAAGATGTACATCGTGTCCATGGGCATGAACGCAAAGTTCAAGGTCGACTCCCACTTCTCCAATGCACAACCTTTCATTCACTTCTCGCGCTCAATGAAGTTGTAGTTTTGAAATTTTATCTGGCAAAATACCAGAAGAGTACGACTCGTGAAAACTTTCGAGTTCACACCTATTAAGGAAGGCATAGGTTCAACCCATTGGGGCATCTTAGAAGCATATACCAAATCTTCAGAAGTAATTAACTCAAGCTCAAAGTCAGAGCATGGTTGAGAAAGCAGAGGATACAATTTACCAAAGGCATTATGTATCAGAGGAAAGGCTCACAAGGTTATTGAATATGAAGGGCGTTGTCAGATAAAATCCAACAAAGGATCTGGTGGTCCACAAGGGATCTGACGTGAGCATCGGTACTCAACTAGAGGAAGAAGATTGCAAGGAGATCAGATTATAGAAACAACTGACTAACTCAATTGTCAAATGCAAAGGAATTATGATTTCCAAATCAAGGGATCAGAAGCAATGCTCTGAGTAGGGATGGATAAGTTGAATAGCCTTAGGGTGCAATCAATGACAATTGGATTGGTCGAGAACCAATTCCAGTTAAAAGAATGGCAGCTTAGCCGGAGAAGTAATTTATAAGGATCAATGATGATTGCGTGCATTCGCAAACATATTGAGTCAACAGACTCAAAATGATAATGACAAGGAATGTCATTAAGACTACGAGACTTATGGGATTAACCATAATGCGAGCAAACAAGAATTTCAAGAGCCAAAGGCTCCAGAGGATTTTCGGAAGATCGAATAGTATTTTGAAGACTTTTGTGAAACTCATGAACAACTGGGGATGAGCGGATACTTGATAAGTGCGGCGATTTATTTGAAGGGGTATTCATGTGGCAAAGAACTGCTAGGCAGTAGGCACGAAGTATTCTCGGAACAATAGAGAAAACTTCGGGTATCTTGTAATAACAAGAACAATGGGAAATGATCATAAGAATGGCAAGTGTAAGTAGTTATCCATAAGGATTTATCGGTGGTCGGGAATAGCAAAAGTGATGGGCACAAAGTCTCGAGAGAATATCAAAGAGTATCTCCGAAATCTTCTGGTGCAGTCGGTGACCATCTGGACTGAAGGGGCTCTCCGGGAGAAAGTATTTTCGAGAACCTAAAGTTAGTTTTTAGTAAAAATCGTTTAACCCGAATGGAAGAGGGTTCAGAATCCCAGAGTAAAGGTCGAGGAATAAAAGATCCTAATACCTCCCGATGGCGACGTGGGCCCATGGGCCACACAGCCATGTTAGTAAAAGTTTTTCAACGACTAGACTCGACTTCGGCCAAGGAGTTGGAAAGGGGATTCCTACAGGCAGTCGGCTCTGATACCAACTTGTGACGCCCCCGGTTTAATCGTACACTAATCATGCACGCAAATGTGTACGATCAAGATCAGGGACTCACGGGAAGATATCACAACACAACTCTACAAATAAAATAAGTCATACAAGCATCATAATACAAGCCAGGGGCCTCGAGGGCTCGAATACAAGTGCTCGATCATAGACGAGTCAGCGGAAGCAACAAGATCTGAGTACAGACATAAGTTAAACAAGTTTGCCTTAAGAAGGCTAGCACAAACTGGGATACAGATCGAAAGAGGCGCAGGCCTCCTGCCTGGGATCCTCCTAACTACTCCTGGACGTCGTCAGCGACCTGCACGTAGTAGTAGGCACCTCTGGGGTAGTAGACGTTGTCGACGGTGGCGTCTGGCTCCAGGCCTCCAGCATCTGGTTGCGACAACCAGGTAGAAGGGAAAGGGGAAAAGAGGGAGAAAAGCAACCGTGAGTACTCATCCAAAGTACTCGCAAGCAAGGAGCTACACTACATATGCATGGGTATATGTGTAAGGAGGCCATATCGGTGGACTGAACTGCAGAATGCCAGAATAAGAGGGGGATAGCTAATCCTGTCGAAGACTACGCTTCTGGTAGCCTCCGTCTTGCAGCATATAGAAGAGAGTAGATTGTAGTCCTCCAAGTAGCATCCTCAAGTAGCATCTCCAAGTAGCATCTCCAAGTAGCATCTCCAAGCAGCATCGCATAGCATAAACCTACCCGGCGATCCTCTCCTCGTCGCCCTATAGAAAAGCGATCACCGGGTTGTATCTGGCACTTAGAAGGGTGTGTTTTATTAAGTATCCGGTTCTAGTTGTCATAAGGTCAAGGTACAACTCCAAGTCGTCCTGTTACCGAAGATCACGGCTATTCGAATAGATTAACTTCCCTGCAGGGGTGCACCACATTCCCCAACACGCTCGATCCCATTTGGCCGGACACACTTTCCTGGGTCATGCCCGGCCTCGGAAGATCAACACGTCGTAGCCCCACCTAGGCAAAACAGAGAGGCCAGCACGCCGGTCTAAACCTAAGTGCACAGGGGTCTGGGCCCATCGCCCATAGCACACCTGCACGTTGCGAGGGCGGCCGGAAGCAGAACTAGCCCCCTTAATACAAGAGCAGGCTTACGTTCCAATCCGGCGCACGCCGCTCCGTCGCTGACGTCTGAAGTGCTTCGGCTGATACCACGACGCCGGGATACCCATAACTACTCCCGCGTAGATGGTTAGTGCGTATAGGCCAGTAGCCAGACTCAGATCAAATACCAAGATCTTGTTAAGCGTGTTAAGTATCCGCGAATGCCGAACAAGGCCAGGCCCACCTGTCTCCTAGGTGGTCTCAACCTGCCCTGTCGCTCCGCCACAAAGTAACAGTCGGGGGCCGTCGGGAACTCAGGCCCACCACTACCTGGATGGAGCCACCTGCCCCTTCAGCCCCATCTCCAAACAGTATCACCAGTAATGTAACAGTGTAAAGTATATAGTATATGCCCGTGATCACCTCCCAAAGTGATCACAGCCCAGTAGTATAGCATGGCAGACGGACAAGAGTGTAGGGTCACTGATGGAACACTAGCATCCTATACTAAGCATTTAGGATTGCGGGTAAGGTATCAATGACTGTAGCAGCAATGACAGGCTATGCATCAGAATAGTATTAACGGAAAGCAGTAACATGCTACACTACTCTAATGCAAGCAGTATAGAGTAGAATAGGCGATATCTGGTGATCAAGGGGGGGGGCTTGCCTGGTTGCTCTGGCAAGAGAGAGGGGTCGTCGGTGATGTAGTCGACCACAAGGGCATCAGCATCGTCACGGGGTCTATCGGAGAGAAGAGGGGGGAAGAAACAGTAAATACATAGCAAGCAAGTGCATAACAGGACAACAAGCAGAGCTAGACGTGTTCTAATGCGGTAGTAGGTGATACCGATGAAGGGGGAAAGCATCCGGGAAAGTATTCCCGGTGTTTCGTGTTTTCGGACAGATGAACCGAAGGGGGAAAGTTGCGTGTTTGATATGTTAGGGGTGTGTGGTGGACGAACGGGCTGCGTATCCGGAATCGTCTCGTCGTTCTGAGCAACTTTCATGTATAAAGTATTTTCATCCGAATTACGGATTAAAAGATATGATTTGTTTAAAGATTTTATTAATTTCTGGAGTTTAATTAATTAATTAATTAATTCGAAAATGAATTAATGACATCAGCATGATGTCATGCTGGCATCAGCAGTCAACAGAGTTGACTTGGTCAACCTGACCAGCGGGTCCCACTGGTTAGTGACACATTTTAATTAAACAGTTTAATTAATCTAATCAAAATGAATTAGTGGGTGGGCCCCACTGTCATACTAATTAGTTAGCTAATTAACAGTAGTTAATTAGGTTAACTAATCATTAGGTTAATTAATCTTATTTGGTTAATTTAATCAGAATTAATTAGGTTAATTAATTGGTTAATTAATTAATTAATTATTTTCATTATTTATCTACTTATTTATTTATTTAATTCTTTTTTTAACAGAAACGTTCTGGGGGATGGGGCCCCCTTGTCATAGGCCCCGGGGGGCCTTAGCGGGTTAGCGGGCAGGAGGGCGACGGGCGCCGGGGCGAGCGCTCACCCGCACGGAGTGTGGCGAGGCGAGGCCAGTGGCCAAGGCGACCGCGGTGGCCGGCCGGCGTGGGGAGACTAAGTGCGGGGCCGGCGACGAGCGAGCTCGCGGGCGGCAGAGGAGGCGCCGCTGGAGTGGGGCCGCGCGGACGGGCTGGCGTGAGGGGCGAGGCCACGGCAGCTGCAGCAGTGGGAGGCGCGGGCGCGCGGGCCGGCGAGGCCGCATCGCTGGTGAGGTGAGGCTGCGCATGCGCGGGGAAGCGGCGTGCGGAGGCGCGGTGAGGGAGGGGGTGACGGGCCTGTCCGGAGCAGGTCCGGGCTCGGCAGCGTCGAGGCACAGGCGGGCGACGGCGATGCGAATCAGAGGAGAAGGGAGGGGACGAACGGCGAAGCTCACAGGGGGGTTCGTAGGGAACTGGGCAGCGGGGGTCGGGGACGATGTGCGGCAGGGCGACGAGGTCTGGCGGCGGTTCGAGCCCCCGATCCAATCGGGGGGGGAGAGTGGGAGGAGTGGGGGAGATTGGGGATTAGGGTTTGCGGGGGTGTGGGGATAAGGTGTGGCCGGCTGGGCCAGTTGGGCCGGCCAGTTCGGACGGTGAAGGCCAGCTGGGCCACTTGGCCCAGCGGGGGGGGGGGGGGGGGCTTTCTCTTTATTTTTGTTTTTTTGTTAGTTTAGTTTTTCTCTTCTGTATTTTCTTTTCTTTTATTTATTTACTTTTCTGTTTCTTTTAATTTCTCAGTTTTATTAGTTTTATAAATTATAAAAGCAGTCACTAATTTAGAGTTAATAATTATGCTACTGTCCCATTAACTTAGGGGCAACTAAATAAACAGTTTATTATTTTATAAAATGCAAAAGACATTTATTTCATTGTTTTACCTACTGTTTTAATTATTCAAATGCATCTAAACTTTCTATAAGAATGTGGTTTCTTCACCTCAATTAGTTAGGGATTATTTGCCACATGATGAACAATTTAGTTTTAATGCTTGAAAACTTTTACTGTTTGCTTATATTTTAAATTTGAATTTGAATCGTTTTTGAACTAACTCGAGTTTATCAACAGTAACCGAGGGGACGTGGCATCCTTAGCAGAGGGTTACTGTAGCTTAATTACCCGGGCGTCATAGTGCATATGAGATATAAGTAAAGATAAGGAGACAAGTAACCATAAGTAAGTAGTTAGGGTTAGGGATAACCGAAACTCCAGAGGCGGGGATGTATCCCAATATTTACTTTCTTGGAGGGAACCTAGTTACCGTTGAAGGGACAGATGTTACAACAAAGACTCGCCCTATTCTCCTTGAGACAACATCATGAAGGCGTTCCGCAATCACTAGTGGTAGACCTTGAGGTGGTCTCTGAAGAACTTCTATCGCCCAGGAGTCTCTAACCCCCAAAAGTGACTAGATCAGGAGAGGAAATACTAAAACTTGCTCAAATCACAATTTGTTTTGGTCAAAAAAGGGGGGAGTGAATCTATCACCTGGTGGGATTTCTCACAAACAACTTCCTGATCTAAGATTTGATGTAGAGAAGAGTGTGAGGGAGCACCTTAGTTTCTTATGTGTTTTCAAATGAAGTGATCAACCCTTTCCCTGAGTGGGAAAGGCATATTGATACGTCCATTTTGCATCACTATTTTCTACCATAATTTATCATATTTCAGTGATATATTTCACAATATGTTGCAATTCTAATGCATTTTCTCTCTTATTTTATAATTTAAACAATGGATAGCGAATCTGGACCTAAAATACAACAAAAGAAAAGGCAATTTTCCAAAGCTCCAAGTGCAGCGGGGATTTTACTGAATTACTTCCAAAAATATGGAGCCACAGGACCAAAGAGGGCCAGAGGGGACCCACTAGGCCTATACGTGGCCTGGTGGCACGGATCCACCCCTGGTCGCGGCCCATGCCCGTGTGAGGTGCTACTTGTGAGCTGCGTTGGGATTATCCTTGAAGAGGAAGGGTGAAGCAATATAGTAGCGGATAGTATTTCTCTCAGTGAGAACCAAGGTTATCGAACCAATAGGAGAATCATGCAAATGCTTAGTAAGCAGCACCTATACACACAAGAGCAAATACTTTCACCCAACGCATGCAAGAGGGGTGTCAATCCCCTTGAACTCGTTACTTACAAGTATTAAATCTAATAGTGATAGCTATATATAAATTAGAAGAGTAAAATTGCAGTAAGCTATTTTTGGTTTTAGTAATATGATAAAAGTAGACCCGGGGCCATAGTTTTCACTAGAGGCTTCTCTCTCAAAACATAGCATAAAGTGGGTAGACAAATTACTATTGGGAAATTAATAGAAAAGCTCATAGTTATGATGTTATTCATGGCAATCATCATGTATATAGACATCACGTCTGTGTCAAGTAGACCAACTCCTGGCTGCATGTACTACTATTACTCCACCAATCGGCCAACTCCTGCCCACATCTATGGTATTAAGTTCATGGCAAACAGAGTAACTCTTTATGTAAGATGACATGATGTAGATAGAATAAAACCAAGCAATATGACTAAACGTCATCGTTTTACCCTTAATGGTAACAATACAAATACGTGTCTCGCTGCCCTTACTGTCACTAGACGAGGACACCGCAAGATTGAACCCATTACAAAGCACCTCTCCCAGTGAAGATAAATCAATCTAGTCGGCCAAATCAAATAGATAGATTGTAGAGAAATACAAAGCTATAAAAATCATGCATAATAAAGTTTATAAAATACTCAATTACTTTTAGTGAATAGTCTGATCATAAACCGCAAAATAAGAAGAAGATTACATCGAATCGATCTCCAAAGAGAACATTGTATTGAAAATCAAAGAGAGAAAAAAGACATCTAGCTACTAGTTATGGACCCATAGGTTTGTGTTGGACTAATCACACATCATCGGAAGGGCAACAAAGTTGAGGTAGCACTGGTACAGTGAGGTGCTATACAAACAGTTTTTAACCCCTTTCCGCGACGGCATTTGGAACCGTCGCCAAGTGAGTGTGGGCGATAGGGGGGTCCTTCCCACACAACCCAGAAACCGTCGGGGATAGGCCCTCCTGGCACACAAGCTAGGGCAAAATGAGCTTGTGTGCGATCGGGCAAGGCATCGAAACCCAACCGTTTCTGTTCGTATATACATCCCACACAGTTAGTCCCAAACAAATGTTTCTGTTTGTTATGTACATTCCACACAGTCAATCCAAGGAATACGTTTCCGTTCTTATGTACATCCCACACAGTCAATCCAGGGAAAATATTTCCGTTCGTATGTACATCCCACACAGTCAATCCAGGGTTCGTATGTACATCCCACACAATTTTATGTATAGGCTCGTGTGTGATAGGTGTAACTATCACACACGCTCTGCCTTGGCTAACTGTTTGCTTTTATTCAACTACATCACACACGATTTGATGAAAAAAACTGTGTGGCATTGGGCTATCCATCACAAGCGCTTTTACTACTAGAACCGTTTGCAAAGTTCCATGACCATTTAGCAGGTTTATTAGTTTATAATTAATAATTCCAATATTACGCAAATTCACATTTCATACCAGGCACATAAATATATTTTAACATCACAGTATGATAGCTACCTGAAAATAGCACACTACAACATATAGCTAGTTCAGCTTCATAAGAACAATATTAGAACAACATATTCATTTCCCTAATTGAGATCATCCAGGCTCGTCTTATCCACCTCTGCTTTCAGTTCAGTAAGAACTTGTTTTGCACTAGCCAACTGAGAAAGTGCCTCCTCCTTCGCCAACACCATTTTAGCAAAGTCTAATGTAAAAAATCTGAGCTCATTCTCCACCTTTCTCTTTTTATCCCGCATCTTCAAGCATTCTTCAGTGTTGACAACACTTTCTCTAAGCCTACCTCTGTTCTCTTCCTCATACATGCTCCAGAGCTTTGCTAGGCACATCTTCAAAGACTATGGCCACTCTTGATCAACCCACTCCAAGTAAGAACACTTCCGTGCATCCTATAATATTTAAAACTATATCCATAACAATTGTAGGGGAAATGGGTTTCTAACAACATAGAAAATCACCAATACTTATTTTGAAAAACTGAAGGAACAGGTTAATTATGACATATGTTCTAAAAAAGATCAATGTGCAAATGAATTAATTGCTACCGAGACAACAACCAAACTCTGAAACATCAGAAGCTATTATTAACTACAACAACGCTACAAGTTCTTACTCATGTACTATAAATAACAAATTGAACATTTTATGAGGAAGGTAAATATAACTGCAACAAAGTAGCGATAGTGTTTGGATGACAACAAATTGATACTAACAGGTGTGTACATCCACACATTTAGTAACATATGACTAACAGCATAAGGTCGTCCACTATGTATGCCAAAATCGGTGTAAAGACAACTATTGCTACATCTTGCACCGGTGCCCTGCACTGGCGAGCCGATGCAGCGGAAAAAAATCAGGGACCCAGACTCCGGAGCACCTAGTTGCTCCGATGCCCAGTTCCTTCATGCCATAAAGATTTAGTATTTTACTGCTTGGCTGCTCAGATGTGTGGACCAAAGTTGGATGCACAAACTACTGAAGCGGTGCCAAATAATGTTCTAATGGCATCATTGATGAGATGGCAACATTTTTAGATACTAGGTACAAACTATAACACTGCCTTAGGATGCGTTTGGTTGAAGGTGTGGTATGAATGGGTTGGGACCATGACAATGTCTGAATCACATCTAACAAATGATTTGTAACAACGAAAGAGGGTCTAACCTTCTCTGCACATGCCAGAAACTTCCTCCCACTGTCCACAGATTCAAACGCAACTAGCTTCACGCATGGAGATTGATGTGACAACGAGCAGGCGGATCTTCAGCCACCCCGCTCCATCTGTTGCAACTGATGGTCCTAGGGAGCTACAAGAGGAAGAAATGACTCAAATCAACCTCGGGTTAAAATCCTTCATTCCAAGTCATAGCCCGAGAGAGAGAGAAGAGAGGCATACCCGGGTGGTGAAGGAGTCGGAGGAGGAGGAGGAACCGCTGGAGAGGTCATTGAAGAAGACCATGGCGACCCCGGCAATAGGATGCGAGACGGCGAGAACGAGGAAGCAAGCGAGGAAGCGGCTATAGCTTAGGAAGGAAGGAAGGAAGGAGTAAACAATGGAAATGTGACCTGTGGTCGGGGATAAAAGGGGGGGGGGTAGATATTTCGGCGGTAGGCCAAAAATTTTGAAATGTGGAAGAAAACTTTGCACGTGGTGCCGCCGGACACCATTCATTTTGAACGATTGTGTGCATAGCAAACGATTCTTCTGCTTTACGCGCATGGGATGAGTTTGATAATTCAAATTTTGGTGGAAATTTTCCCGGGTATGTCATTGCATAATTTAACATCACTTGCTAATTTGGGCACACAAAAGAGCGTACAGCACATAGACCACACTTACTTAATCGAGCAATTTTAGTAATTAAATAGAGTCAATTGACCTAACCATTGCTCTAACAAAAGACCAGCATTAAAAACAAAGCCTAAGTACACATAATTTTAACAAATCCGCTGCCGCACCGGCCTATGCATCGCCGGTGTGAGATGAGACGTCGATGAATTGTCTTGGCGACATGCCACCGTTGGTGGACTTCGCGCTCCCCCTGCTGAAGTCAACCGTGTCCTCGTCCTCGTCCTCGGCGCCGCCCTCAAGGTTGTAGACTCGTAGTAGTGGTTGTGCCAGAGCTCGCGTTGGTACTCCACCGCTGGTTCCTCGATGGACAGACTCTTCTCTACCTCGACCTCGGCCACGCGCAACTCCTCCTCCCGGCGCTCCTCGATCTCCGTCGCCTCCTGCATCTCCAGCTCTTGCTCGGCGATCTCATGAGGAAGCAGGTGCTCAATGGCCACCGCGACCTTTTCGAACGTGGGTTGCATGCTGGATTCCGAGGTGGCCTGGAATATCTTGGCGTGTGCGTCCTCGATCTTGGCGTGGATGCTCTCGACCCGGACCAGGGCGACACCAGCGGCACGGACGATAGCTCGAGTGCTCTCGGTGTTTGCAGTCATCGTCGCAGCAACAGCTACAGCCGTCTCGGCCACTGCATCTGCCCTGTCGGTTGCTGCAGCCCTCTTCGTGGATGCGCCCGCGCTCAATGCGGATGCGGCGGCAGTCTCGGCATAGGCGGTCGCGCTCTCGGTGTAGGCGGTGGCGCTCGAGGATTACGTGCCCATCGTATGGGCCTTCACGAAGCGTTTTCACGGTGTCATCTTTGCAAGAAGGGGTTGCGGGAATGGGGATCAGGATTCGTGGATTCGGGGGTTGTCGGCACTGGAGCAGACGAGCCGGCAAAGCTTAAGGAGGAAGACTTAAATAGACCCAGGAATTTTCATCACAAATGGTTCCTACAAAAAACTGTGTGTGATGTTGTTGATATTTTTTATTAGCTATGAAAGATGAATTTGGAGTAAAGTGGCAACAGATGGTGTTTTAAATGTACAAGAAAATTTGTAGTACTAATACAACTATCATGTCAAATTTTGGAAAATATCAGGGGTCATTTGACCTTTTAAGACATTTAAGTGATTTTCTAGCCATTTAATAACCGTAATTCAAATTTGAACTACATGTACATGCAACAACTAACCATAACAGTTTGAAAAGTCATATTTTGTGTACTTGTGTGTGATTTAATTCCATGTGCAGTAAATTGAAAGGAATTTTCAAACATATTGGTCAAATGGCTATGACACAATTAAGCATGGACTGTCGTGGCATTTAAATTCCAAAAAATTGAAAAAATATCAGAAACACATGAAACCTTGCTTGATGTAATGTCATGCCACCAAGATGATGTGATAATTTTTTTGGCATGTTCGACGAAAGTTTGGACACACACCCCTCACAAGCCGAAGCAACTCACTAAAGGCTCGTGGTTCTGAGAGGGAACAATGCATGTTTGATGACAAACAGGGGATAGCTTCCCCTTACGGCATTCAAATTTTTCTACATTTAACGTGCACTAATACAACTGTCGTGTGAAAATTTGGAAATTTTCAGGGGTCATTTGACCTTTTAAAGATATTTAAGTGATTTTCTAGCCATTTAATGACCGTAATTAAAATTTTTACTACATCTACATGCAACAGCTAACTATAATTGTTTGAAAAAAAATCATATTTGTGTACTTTTGTCCGAGTTAATTCCATGTGCAGTAAATTGGAAGGAATTTTCAAACATAATGGTCTCACGGCATGGACACATGCATGGAATGCCATGACATTTTAATTCCAAAAAGTTAAAAAATGATCAGAAAAACATGAAACCTTGCTTGATGTAATGTCATGCCACGAAGATGATGTGGTAAAAAAATTGGCATGTTTGACGAAAGTTTCGACACACACCCCTCACAAACCGGAGCAACTCACTAGAAGGCTCGTGGTTCCGAGAGGGAACAATGCATGATTGGTGACAAATGGGAGATAGCTTCCTCTTACAACCATTGAAATTTTTCTACGTTTAACATGCACTAATACAACTGTCGTATGAAAAATTGGAAAATTTCAGGGGTAATTTGACCTTTTAAAGACATTTAAGTGATTTTCTCGCCATTTAATGACCATAATTCAAATTTGAACTACATCTACATGCAATGGCTAACCATAACGGTTTGAAAAATCATATTTGTGTACTTGTGTGCGAGTTAACTCCATTTGCAGTAAATTAGAAGGAATTTTCAAACATATTGGTCTCACGGCATGGACACATGCATGGAGTGCCATGTCATTTTAATTCCAAAAAAATTAAAAATGATCAGAAAAACATGAAACCTTTCTTGATGTATTGTCATGCCACCAAGATGACGTGGTAAAAAAATTGGCCTGTTTGACAAAAGTTTGGACACACACCCCTCACAAACCGGAGCAACTCACTAGAAGGCTCATGGTTCCGAGAGGGAACCATACATGTTTGATGAGGAACGGGAGATACCTTCCTCTTATGGCCTTCAATTTTTTTCTATGTTTAACATGCACTAATACATCTGTCATGTAAAAATTTGGAAAATTATAGGGGTCATTTGACCTTTTAAAGTCATTTAAGTGATTTTAGCCATTTAATGACTTTAATTCAAATTTGAACTACATCTACATGCAACGGCTAACCATAACGGTTTGAAAAATAATATTTGCGTACTTGTGTGCGAATTAATTCCATGTGGAGTAAATTAGAAGGAATTTTCAAACATATTTGTCTCACGACATGGACACATGCATGGAGTGCCATGGCATTTTAATTCCAAAAAATTAAAAATGATCAGAAAAACATGAAACCTTGCTTGAGGTAATGTCATGCCACCAAGATAACGTGGTACAAAAATTGGCCTGTTTGACGAAAGTTTGGACACGCACCCCTCACAAACCAGAGAAACTCACTAGAAGCCTCATGGTTCCGAGAGGAAACAATGTATGTTTGATGACGAACATGAGATAGCTTGCTCTTATGGCCTTCAATTTTTTTTCTACATTTAACGTGCACTAATACAACTGTAATGTGAAAATTTGGAAAATTCTAGGGGTCATTTGACCTTTTAAAGACATTTAAGTGATTTTCTAGCCATTTAATGACCGTAATTCAAATTTGAACTACATCTACATGCAATGGCTAACCATAACGGTTTAAAAAGTCATATTTTGTGTACTTGTGTGCGAGTTAAAAAAATCACCAGACGATGTAAATATCTGGTGTTTAAAAAAGAAAATGTAAAGATTTGGCAAGACAACCGGCCCACACACGATTGGCACTCTATTTCGCGTCTCGAGGTTTGGAAGGTGAGTGGCGGGGATTATTAATCAGACACGGTTCTGCATTGGAAACCGTCAGCTATTAAGTTCACACACGGATTTTGCTGCGGGAATCATGTGTAATTCAAACTACAGTACTCGTAAATTCCGGAGACCGACGTGTGTACTGTTCACATCGACCTAGATTCCGGCCGCCAATAAATACTACCTTGCTCACATCGTCCCGCCTACATTCTCATCTACATCCTCCCCTCGCTCGCCCTCTCTCTCTCAAATCTCTGCCATGGCACCGCTGATCTGCCCACGCGCCGACGAGGAGTCGCCACCCCCGGAGGATGCTCAGTCGAAGAGCAGCGACAAGGAGGCCTGCTACACGCCGCCGGACACGGGTGCGCCGAACCCCCCAACTTTGGTTTTGTTTTGGGGCGAGTACAATCTTTGTCTCTGGAAGTCGCTGCCGCCGGCTGAGAAAGCCAGGCAAGTGCTAATACGTCCATTTTGCATCATGTTTACCTACTGTTATTTATGTTGTTTTATTGCATAAAAATGCTTTTTGGAGTAATTCTAATGCCTTTTCTCTCATAATATGCAAGGTACACACAAAGGTGGAGAATTCCGACAGCTGGAAATCTGGACCTGAAAAAGCTATGTCAGGCTACCTATTCTGCACAACTCCAAATGAGCTGAAACTTCATGTGGATTTTTATATAATAAATGAGAATTATTGGAGCCAATAAGTACCAGAGGGGCCCACTGAGGGAGTCCGGGATTACGGGGTCCTCGGACAGCCGGACTGTATACTTTGGCCGGACTGTTGGACTATGAAGATACAAGATTGAAGACTTCGTCTCGTGTCCGGATGAGGACTCTCCTTTGCGTGGAAGGCAAGCTTGGCAATTCGGATATGTAGATCTCCTTCTCTGTAACCGACTCTGTGTAACCCTAGCCCCCTCCGGTGTCTATATAAACCGGAGGGTTTAGTCCGTAGGACAACAACAATCATAATCATAGGCTAGCTTCTAGGGTTTAGCCTCTACAATCTCATGGTAAATCAACTCTTGTAATACTCATATCATCAAGATCAATCAAGCAGGAAGTAGGGTATTACCTCCATCGAGAGGGCCCGAACCTGGGTAAAACATCGTGTCCCCCGCCTCATGTTACCATTAGCCTTAGATGCACAGTTCAGGACCCCCTACCCGAGATCCGCCGGTTTTGACACCGACATTGGTGCTTTCATTGATAGTTCCACTATGCCGTCGCGATAGGGTTTGATGGCTCCTTCAATCATCTTCAACGACGCAGTCCAGGGGGAGGTTTTCCTCCCCGGACAGATCTTCGTATTCGGCGGCTTTGTACCGCGGGCCAATTTGCTTGGCCATCTGGAGCAGAAAGATAGCTATGGCCCTGGCCATCAGGTCAGGTTTGGAAGCTTGAACTATACCGGCGACATCCGCGGAGACTTGATCTTCGACGGATTCTAGCCCTAGTCAGGTGCGCCGAACAGTCACGACGAGCATGACTTAGATCTGCCACCGGACAGTGTTCGGGAGATCGCGCCTGCGACGGTCCTGGGAATCAATCCGGAGTAGATTGTGCCATCCGAGGACGGGTGGATGGACCCTGCCACAGAGGCTGCACACTCATTGGTGTTGGAGCCGAATACTGACCCCATCTCCTATGAGAGTGGTGTCATCGGACCCTCGGACTTGTCTCCGTCTACAGGCTCCGAACCGCGTACATCCGTGCCTATCAAATCTGATTGGGCACCGATCATGGAGTTCACCTCCATGGATATCTTTCAACACTCGCCCCTGGGGGACATGCTAAATTCATTAAAGTCTCTCTCCTTGTCAGGAGACTCTTGGTCGAACTATGTCCGGCTCGAGTGGGAAGCGGACGACGAAGAAATTCGTTCCCCACCCACCACCCACTTAATAGCCACTGTCAATGACTTAACCGACGTGCTTGACTTCAACTCCGAAGACATCGACGGTATGGACGACGATGCAGGAGAAGAACAGGAACCACCGCCTATAGGGCGCTGGACAGTCACCTCATCATATGACATATATATGGTGGACACGCCGAAACAAGGCGATGGTGATGATGCAACGAAGGATAATCCCCTTGATAAGACACCAAAGCGACGCCGTAGGCGCCGCTCTAAATCCCGCCACAGTAAAAACAGTGACAACCGCGCAAGAAAGAATAATACCCCGGTCGACTCCAAAGGAAATGATGACCCCATGGACCCAGCGATGGATCAGGACGAGCCAGGGGACGTTGAACATAGTCCGGAGCCGACATCAGATGACGCCGATCTCGAGGGTAAAATTCATCAACCTGTCTCCGGAGAGGAGAACAGTCTGGACGATGATGCACTCATCATCCCAGAAAAACACTTGGAACAAGAGAACCTCCACAGAAGGCTTATTGCCACCGCGAGGAGCTTAAAGAAGCAGAAGCAAAAGCTTAAGGCCGCGCAGGATATGCTCAATCGTAGATGGAACAAGGTGCTTGACACTAAGGAGAAATACGGTGTCGATCGCCACACAAAGAGCTATCCAAAGCGCAAGCTGCTGCCCGAATTCGACGACGAGGCCATAGAGCCCATTCAGCCGAAAACGGCCGATCAGCCGGACCGACCGCCCCGTGGCCGTGACAGGACGACTAACGATGCCGCACACAAGTCAGCACACGATTTACGTGAGCTCCTGGACAAAAAATCCGGTATGGCCAGGTCCATCTATGGACCTAGGAAGCGCGCTTCGGCACAGGATCAGAGCTACCAAAATGATCACATTGATCAAATACCAGCCAGGAATCAACACCGAACACAACAACCATCGACTACATGCCACGACATGACCAAATACTGTTGGGGAACGTAGCAGAAATTCAAAATTTTCTACGCATCACCAAGATCAATCTATGGAGTGACTAGCAACGAGAGAGAGGGGAGTGCATCTTCATACCTTTGAAGATTGCTAAGCGGAAGCATTGCAAGAATGCGGATGAAGGAGTCGTACACGCGGCGATTCAAATCGCGAAAGATCCGATCTAGCGCCAAATGGACGGCGCCTCCACATTCAACACACATACAGCCCGGGGACGTCTCCTCCTTCTTGATCCAGCAAGGGGAGAGGAGAAGTTGAGGGAGAACTCCGACAACACGACGGCGTGGTGGTGGTGGAGCTCGTGGTTCTCCGGCAGAGCTTCGCTAAGCACTACGGAGGAGGAGGAAGTGTTGGAGGAGGGAGGGGCTGCGCCAGGGGAAGGGGTGCGGCTGCCCTCTCTCTCCCTCACTATATATAGGGGAAGGGGGGGTGGAGGAGGCGCCCTAGGGTTCCCTAGGGGAGGGGTGGCGGCCACAGGGGAAACCCTAGATGGGTTTGGGCGCCCCCACCCCTAGGAAACTTGCCCCCCAAGCCGGGAGGGGCGTCTGCCCTAGGGGAGGCGCCCCCACCTCTCTAGGTTACCTGAGAGGGGTTGGGAGGGGCGCACAACCCCTTAGTGGGCTGGCGTGCCCCCTCCCCTTGGCACATAAGTCCCCCCAACGCTTGTCGGGGCCTCCGAAACCCCTTTCGGACACGTTGGTCATCACCTGGTACACCCGGAACAATTCCGGACTCCAATACCCTTCGTCGAATATACCGATCTTCACCTCCGGACCATTTCGGAGCTCCTCATCACGCCCGGGATCTCATCCGGACTCCGAACAACCTTCGGTAACCCCATACTATTTCCCATAACAACTCTAGCGTCACCGAACCTTAAGTGTGTAGACCCTACGGGTTCGGGAACCATGCAGACATGACCAAGACATCTCTCCGGCCAATAACCAACAGCGGGATCTGGATACCCATGTTGGCTCCCACATGTTCCACGATGATTTCATCGGATGAACCACAATGTCGAGGATTCAAGCAATCCCGTATACAATTCCCTTTGTCAATCGGTACGTTACTTGCCCGAGATTCGATCGTCGGTATCCCAATACCTCGTTCAATTTCGTTACAGGCAAGTCACTTTAATCGTTCTGTAATGCAGGATCCCATGACTAACTACTTAGTCATATTGAGCTCGTTATGATGATGCATTACCGAGTGGGCCTAGAGATACCTCTCCATCATACGGAGTGACAAATCCCAGTCTCGATTCGTGCCAACCCAACAGACACTTTCGGAGATACCTGTAGTGCACCTTTATAGCCACCTAGTTACGTTGTGACGTTTGGTACACCCAAAGCATTCCTACGGTATCCGGGAGTTGCACAATCTCATGGTCTAAGGAAATGATACTTGACATTAGAAAAGCTCTTAGCAAACGAACTATACGATCTTGTGCTATGCTTAGGATTGGGTCTTGTCCATCACATCATTCTCCTAATGATGTGATCCCGTTATCAATGACATCCTATGTCCATGGTCAGGAAACCATAACCATCTATTGATCAACGAGCTAGTCAACTAGAGGCTCACTAGGGACATGTTGTGGTTTATGTATTCACACATGTATTACGGTTTCCAGTTAATACAATTATAGCATGAACAATAGACAATTATCATGAACAAGGAAATATAATAATAACCATTTTATTATGGCCTCTAGGGCATATCTCCAATAGTCTCCCACTTGCACTAGAGTCAATAATCTAGTTCACATCATTATGTGATTGTATTGAATCCAACACCCATGGTGTTTGATCATATCTCGCTTGTGAGAGAGGTTTATTAGTCAACGGGTCTGAACCTTTCAGATCCGTGTGTGCTTTACAAATATCTATGTCATCTTGTAGATGCAGCTACCAGGCGCTACTTGGAGCTATTCCAAATAACTGCTCTACTATCCGAAGCCAGTTTACTACTCAGAGTCATCCGAATTAGTGTCAAAGTTTGCATCAACGTAACCCTTTACGACGAACTCTTTTACCACCTCCATAATCGAGAAAATTCCTTAGTCCACTAGTTACTAAGTTTAAGTTTGACCGCTGACATGTGATCCATTCCTGGATCACTCTTGTACCCCTTGACTGACTCATGGCAAGGCACACTTCAGGTGTGGTACTCAGCATAGCATACTGTAGAGCCTACGTCTAAAGCATAGGGGGCGACCTTCGTCCTTTCTCTCTCTTCTGCCGTGGTCAGGTCTTGAGTCTTACTCAATACTCACACCTTATAACACAGCCAAGAGCTCCTTCTTTGCTGATCTATTTTGAACTCCTTCAAAATCTTGTCACGGTATATATTCATTTGAAAGTACTATTAAGCATTTTGATCTATCCTTATAGATCTTGATGCTCAATGTTCAAGTAGCTTAATCCAGGTTTTCCATTGAAAAACACTTTTCAAATAACCCTTTCCAGAAATTCTACAACATTTCTGATCAACAATACGTTAACAACATATACTCATCAGAAATTCTATAGTGCTCCCACTCACTTCTTTGGAAATACAAGTTTCTCATAAACTTTGTATAAACCCAAAATCTTTGATCATCTCATCAAAGCGTATATTCCATCTCCGAGATTCTTACTCCAGTCCTTAGAAGGATTACTGGAGCTTTGCATACTTGTTAGCATCTTTCAGGATTGACAAAACCTTCTGGTTGTATCACATACAACCTTTCCTCAAGAAAATCGTCGAGGAAACAATGTTTTGTCATCCTATCTGCAAGATTTCATAAATAATGTAGTAACTGCTAATATAATTCCAACAGACTCTTAGCATCGCTACGAGTGAGAAAGTCTCATCGTAGTCAACTCCTTGAACTTGTCGGAAAACATCTTAGCAAAAAGTCGAGCTTTCTTAATGGTTTCACTTACCATCATTGTCCGTCTTCCTTTTAAAATCCATCTGTACTCAACAGCCTTACGACCATCGAGTAGTTCTTCCAAAGTCTATACTTGTTTTCATACATGGATCCTCTCTCGGATTTTATGGCCTCGAGCCATTCGTCGGAATCCGGGCCCACCATCGCTTCTCCATAGCTTGTAGGTTCATTGTTGTCTAGCAACATGACCTCTAAGACAGGATTACGTACCACTCTGAAGTAGTACGCATCCTTGTCGACCTACGAGGTTTGGTAGTGACTTGATCTGAAGTTTCATGATCACTATCATTAGCTTCCACTTCAATTGGTGTAGGCGCCATAGGAACAACTTGTTGTGCCCTGCTACACACTAGTTGAAGTGATGGTTCAATAACCTCATCAAGTCTCCACCATCCTCCCACTCAATTATTTCAAGAGAAACTTTTCCTCGAGAAAGGACCCGTTTCTGGAAACAATCACTTTTGCTTCCGGATCTGAATTAGGAGGTATACCCAACTGTTTTTGGGTGTCCTATGAAGATGCATTTTATCCGCTTTGGGTTCGAGCTCATCAGGCAAAACTTTTCATATAAGCGTCACAGCCCCAAATTTTTTAAGAAATGACAGCTTAGGTTTCTCTAAACCATAGTTCATACGGTGTCATCTCAATGGAATTATGTGGTTCCCTATTTAAAGTGAATGCGGTTGTCTCTAATGCCTAACCCATAAACAATAGTGGTAATTCGATAAGAGACATCATGGTATGCACCATATCCAATAGGTGCATTTATGATGTTGGGACACACCATCACAGTATGGTGTTCCAGGCGGTATTAGTTATGAAACAATTTCCACAAGGTCTTAATTGTGTACCAAACTCGTAACTGAGATATTCATCTCTATGATCATATCATAGACATTTTATCCTCTTGCCACGATGATCTTCAACTTCACTCTAAAATTGCTTGAACCTTTCAATAATTCAAACTCGTGTTTCATCAAGTAAATATACTCAAAATCTACTCAAATCATCTGTGAAGTAAGGGCATAATGATATTCACTGCGTGCCTCAACACTCATTGGATTGCACACATCAAATGTATCACTTCCAAAAAGTTGCTCTCTTGTTTCATCTCACTGAAAAATGAGGCCTTTCAGTCATCTTGCCCATTTGGTATGATTTGCATGTCTCAAGTGATTCAAAATCAAGTGAGTCCAAACGATCCATCTGTATGGAGTTTCTTCATGCATATATACCAATAGACATGGTTCGCATGTCTCAATCTTTTCAAAACGAGTGAGTCCAAAGATCCATCAACATGGAGCTTCTTCATGCGTTTCATACCATTATGACTCAAATGGCAGTGCCACAAGTATGTGGTACTATCTTTACTATCTTATATCTTTTGGTATGAACATGTGTATCACTATGATCGAGATTCAATAAACCATTCATTTTAGGTGCAAGACCGTTGAAGGTATTATTCAAATAAACAGAGTAACCATTATTCTCCTTAAATGAATAACCGTATTGTGATAAACATAATCCAATCATGTCTATGCTCAATGCAAACACCAAATAACAATAATTTAGGTTTAACACCAATCTTGATGGTAGAGGGAGCAGGCGATGCTTGATCACATCAACCTTGGAAACACTTCCAACACACATCGTCATCTCACCTTTAGCTAGTCTCCGTTTATTCCGTAGCTCTTTTATTTCGAGTTACTAACACTTAGCAACCGAACCAGTATCTTAATACCCTGGTGCTACTAGGAGTACTAGTAAAGTACACATTTAATACAATGTATATCCAATATACTTCTGTCAACCTTGCCAGCCTTCTCATCTACCAAGTATCTAGGGTAGTTCTGCTTTAGTGACCATTCCCTCATTACAGAAGCACTTAGTCTCGGGTTTGGGTTCAACCCTGGGTTTCTTCACTAGAGCAGCAACTGGTTTGCCATTTCATGAAGTATCCCTTCTTGCCCTTGCCCTTCTTGAAACTAGTGGTTTTACTAACCATCAACAATTGATGCTCCTACTCGATTTCTACTTTCGCGGTGTCAAACATCGCGAATTGCTCAAGGATCATCATGTCTATCCCTGATATGTTATAGTTCATCACGAAGCTCTAATAGCTTGGTGGCAGTGACTATGGAGAACCATCACTATCTCATCTGGAAGATTAACTCCCACTCGATTCAAGTGATTGTAGTACTCAGACAATCTGAGCACATGCTCAATAATTGAGCTTTTCTCCCTTAGTTTGCAGGTTAAGAAACTTGTCGGAGGTCTCATACCTCTTGACGTGGGCACGAGCCTGAAATCCTAATTTCAGCTCTTGGAACATCTCATATGTTCTGCGACGTTTCAAAATGTCTTCGGTGCCTCAATTCTAAACAGTTTAACATTACGCACTGAACTATCACGTAGTCATCAAAACATGTATGTCAGATGTTCGCAACATCCACAAACGATGCTCGAGGTTCAGCACACCGAGCGGTGCATTAAGGACATAAGCCTTCTGTGAAGCAATGAGGACAATCCTCAATATACGGACCCAGTCCGCATAATTGCTACTGTCAACTTTCAACTAAATTTTCTCTAGGAACATATCTTAAAATAGTAGAACTAAAGCGTAGGCTACGACATAATTTGCAAAGACCTTTTGACTATGTTCATGATAATTAAGTTCATCTGATTATTTAATGTACTCCCACTTAGATAGACATCCCTCTAGTCATGTAAGTGATACATGATCCGAGTCAACTAGGCCGTGTCCGATCATCATGTGAGACGGACTAGTCATCATCGGTGAACATCTTCATGTTGATCGCATCTGCTATACGACTCATGTTTGACCTTTCGGTCTCTTGTGTTCCGAGTCCATGTCAGTACATGCTAGGCTCGTCAAGTCAACCTAAGTGTTTTGCATGTGTAAATATGGCTTACACCCGTTGTATGCGAACGTTAGAATCTATCACACCCGATCATCACGTGGTGCTTCGAAACAACGAACCTTCGCAATGGTGCACAGTTAGGGGGAACACTTTCTTGAAATTCTATGAGAGATCATCTTATTTATGCTACCGTCGTTCTAAGCAAATAAGATGCAAAAACATGATAAACATCTCATGCAATCAAATAGTGACATGATATGTCCAATATCATTTTGCTCCTTTTGATCTCCATCTTTGGGGCGCCATGATCATCATCTTCACCGGCATGACACCATGATCTCCATCATCATGATCTCCATCATCGTGTCTTCATGAAGTTGTCTCGGCAACTATTACTTCTACTACTATGGCTAACGGTTTAGCAATAAAGTAAAGTAATTACATGGCGTTATTCAATGACACACAGGTCATACAATTTAAGACAACTCCTATGGCTCCTGTCGGTTGTCATACTCATCGACATGCAAGTCGTGATTCCTATCACAAGAACATGATCAATCTCATACATCACATATATATCATTCATCACATCCTTTTGGCCATATCACATCACATGGCATATGCCGCAAAACAAGTTAGACGTCCTCTAATTGTTGTTGCAAGTTTTTTTTACGTGGCTGCTATAGGTTTCTAGCAAGAACGTTTCTTACCTATGCCAAAACCACAACGTGATATGCCAATTGCTATTTACCCTTCATAAGGACCCTTTTCATCGAATCCAATCCGACTAAAGTGGGAGAGACAGACACCCGCTAGCCATCTTATGCAACTAGTGCATGTCAGTCGGTGGAACCTGTCTCACGTAAGCATACATGTAAGGTCGGTCTGGGCCGCTTCATCCCACAATGCCGCCGAAACAAGATAAGACTAGTAGTGGCAAGTAAATTGACAAAATTGACGCCCACAACAAACTTGTGTTCTACTCGTGCATAGAAACTACGCATAGACCTAGCTCATGATGCCACTGTTGGGGATCGTTGCAGAAATTCAAAATTTTCTACGCATCACCAAGATCAATCTATGGAGTGACTAGCAATGAGAGAGAGGGGAGTGCATCTTCATACCTTTGAAGATCGCTAAGCGGAAGCGTTGCAAGAACGCGGATGAAGGAGTCGTACTCGCGGCGATTCAAATCGCGGAAGATCTGATCTAGCGCCGAACGGACGGCGCCTCCGCGTTCAACACACGTACAGCCCGGGGACGTCTCCTCCTTCTTGATCCAGCAAGGGGAGAGGAGAAGTTGAGGGAGAACTCCGACAGCACGACGGCGTGGTGGTGGTGGAGCTTGTGGTTCTTCGGTAGAGCTTCGCTAAGCACTACGGAGGAGGAGGAAGTGTTGAAGGAGGGAGGGGCTGCGCCAGGGGAAGGGGTGCGGCTGCCCTCTGGGAAACCCTAGATGGGTTTGGGCGCCCCCACCCCTAGGAAACTTGCCCCCCAAGCCGGGAGGGGCGGCTGCCCTAGGGGAGGTGCCCCCACCTCTCCAGGTTACGTGAGAGGGTTGGGAGGGGTGCACAGCCCCTTAGTGGGCAGGTGTGCCCCATCCCCTTGGCCCATAAGGCCCCCAACGCTTGTCGGGGCCTCCAAAACCCCTTTCGGACACGCTGGTCATCACCTGGTACACCCGAAACAATTCCGGACTCCAATACCCTTCGTCCAATATACTGATCTTCACCTCCGGACCATTCCAGAGCTCCTCATCATGTCCGAGATCTCATCTGGGACTCCGAACAACCTTCGTTAACCACATACTATTTCCCATAACAACTCTAGCGTCACCGAACCTTAAGTGTGTAGACCCTACGGGTTCGGGAACCATGCAGACATGACTGAGACATCTCTCCGGCCAATAACCAACATCGGGATCTGGATACCCATGTTGGCTCCCACATGTTCCATGATGATCTCATCGGATGAACCACAATGTCGAGGATTCAAGCAATCCCGTATACAATTCCCTTTGTCAATTGGTATGTTACTTGCCCGAGATTCGATCGTTGGTATCCCAATACCTCGTTCAATCTCGTTACCGACAAGTCACTTTACTCCTTCCGTAATGCATGATCCCGTGACTAACTACTTAGTCACATTGAGCTCATTATGATGATGCATTACCGAGTGGGCCCAGAGATACCTATAGTGCACCTTTATAGCCACCCAGTTACGTTGTGACGTTTGGTACACCCAAAGCATTCCTACGGTATCCGGGAGTTGCACAATCTCATGGTCTAAGGAAATGATACTTGACATTAGAAAAGCTCTTAGCAAACGAACTATACGATCTTGTGCTATGCTTAGGATTGGGTCTTGTCCATCACATCATTCTCCTAATGATGTGATCCCGTTATCAATGACATCCTATGTCCATGGTCAGGAAACCATAACCATCTATTGATCAACGAGCTAGTCAACTAGAGGCTCACTAGGGACATGTTGTGGTCTATGTATTCACACATGTATTACGGTTTCCAGTTAATACAATTATAGCATGAACAATAGATAATTATCATGAACAAGGAAATATAATAATAACCATTTTATTATTGTCTCTAGGGCATATTTCCAACAAATAAAGGGGTGTCGCACACCCCCTGTGCTTCACCGATGAGGTGTTGGACCATGAATTTCCGGAAGGATTTAAACCCGTGAATATAGAGGCATACGACGGAATGATAGACCCTGGGGGTCTGGATTGAGGACTTCATCCTTCACATCCACATGGCTCGCGGAGATGATCTCCATGCCATTAAATACCTACCCCTCAAGTTGAAAGGACCAGCTCGACACTGGTTGAAAAGCCTCCCTAAAAACTCAATTGGAAGTTGGGAAGAACTTGAGGATGCTTTTAGGGCCAATTTTCAAGGGACCTATGTCCGACCTCCGGATGCAGACGACTTAAGTCACATAATTCAACAACCCGGAGAGTCAGCCTGAAAACTTTGGAACATATTTCTTACTAAGAAGAATCAAATTGTCGACTGCCCGGATGCCGAAGCCTTAGCGGCCTTCAAGCACAAATGTCCGGGACGAATGGCTTGCTAGACACCTTGGCCAGGAAAAGTCGAGGACAATGGCAGCCTTAACGAGCCTTATGACCCGCTTTTGCGTGGGCGAGGACAGTTGGCTGGCCCGTAGCGGCACCAGCGACCCAGGCCCATCCGAAGTCAGGGATGGCAATGGGAAGCCGCAACGCAATAAAAACTAGCGTCGAAACAATGAAGACAGCCCATAGAAAACGGCGGTCAACGCTGGATTCAGGGGCTCCTGACCAGGTCCACGGAAGAAGCCATTTAAAGGCAGCAGAGATGGACCATCCAACCTAAATAAGATTCTAGACAAATTAAGACAGGTCTTTTACATCTGTGTCCCTAACTCGAACCCACTACTCACATTTGCCCCTAATTCGAAAGCCTGCTCAAAAATGCCCCTCCGCCGTTAGGTGCCCTTACAGAAATACCCTTCCGCTCCGTTTCTGTCTGGTCAAAGGGGTTTGACCGTTTACGGGGCGTTTACTGGACATTTTGCCCCTAGCTTCACATGTCACTTACATGTGGGACCCGAACAAAACAGAGAAATAAAAAAGAAAAGGGAAAAATTACCCACCTCTCTCCCCTACCTCACAACCTTTCTCTCTCACCTCCGGTGAGCTCCGGCTACCCTGGACCGGGCGCTGCCGCTGCTAGCTCCCCACGCGCCACTGCCCTGTCTCCATCCCATCCTCCCTCTCCCTCCCCCCTCTCCCTCCCTTTCCCTTCCCCCTCCTTGTGCAGAAATCCGCCGCCGCTGCCTTCTTCTTCGCAGGGCCAATGGCCTCCTCGGGCTCAACCTCCATGTCCAGGAGCTTTGCAAAGATCTCTGTGCCCTCCGCGCAGATCGAATTGATGCGGCGCGCCTTCATTAGTCCGCGCCATTGCTGTCTTCCTTGCCTCCGGCCAGCCACCATCTTGCCCCGATCTGTCACCGTGGGCTGCCGTGTTCCCGTCCGCTGCCATGTTTGCCACCATGCGCCCCCTCTGCCTCGCTCCTGTGTGCC
Source organism: Triticum aestivum (assembly GCF_018294505.1). Taxonomy (NCBI): domain Eukaryota; kingdom Viridiplantae; phylum Streptophyta; class Magnoliopsida; order Poales; family Poaceae; genus Triticum; species Triticum aestivum. Next base: position 323,111,057 of record NC_057795.1, read on the forward strand.
GCCGTGTTCGCCACTGTGCGTCCCCTCTACCTCGCTCTCGTGTGCCGCCGTGTTCGCCACCATGCGTCCTAGCTTGGACCAGCGCCGGTGCCGACCAATTTCTGCCGGCCAAACCGCTGCCAGTGGCCCCACCACCACGTATAGCTGTTAGATTAGGGTTAATCTTTTTTTGCGAGTTAGTTTAGGGTTAATCCATGATGTGGGTATTAATTAGTTAATTAATATGTTAATGGCATATTAAATCAATCTAGAACAATCAATCCAAAATAACTAACCTATGACAAGTGGACCCATTCCCTTGTTGACCCAGTCAACTGCTGACCATTTGACCTTGACAGTGGGTCCTACATGTCGGTGACAAAAGGAGGCAGGGGCAAAATGTCCAGAAAACATCAAGTAAACGGTCAAACCCCTTTGACCTAATGGAAACAGAACAGAAGGGCAATTTTGTAAGGGGAACTAACAACGGAGGGGCACTTTTGAGCAGGCTTTGGAATTAGGGGTAAATATGAGTAGGTGGTTCGAGTTAGGGACAGAAATGCAAATGGCCCAATTATGACAGTTTCATGGCACCCCCGAAAAACCTGCAAATCACACTCACAGAGAGTGCTGGGTTTTCAAGCAGGCCGGCGAGCTAAATGCCGAACACAAGGGACGGGAGACGCCAAGCGAAAATACGAGGATGAGCCTCTCCAGCCGAACACTGGGGGACAGAAAAAATTCCCACCAGAAGTCAAAACAGTGAATATGATTTACGCAACTCACATTCCAAAGAGAAGGCACAAACGCGCACTCCGAGACACTGTGGAGCCCGTTGCCCCCAAATTCAATCCCTGGTCGGCCTGCCCGATCACCTTTGATCGCAGGGATCATCCGACTAGTATCCGGTACGGAGGATCGGCTGCCTTTGTGCTCGACCCAATAATTGATGGATACCATCTCACTCGAGTCCTTATGGACAGCGGAAGTAGTCTTAACCTGATATATCAGAACACTATCCGCAAAATGGGGATAGACCCGTCAAGAATCAGCCAAAGCAACACTACCTTTAAAGAGTGATACCAGGCGTCGAGGCCCGCTGCACGGGCTCTCTAGTACTAGAGTTTGTATTCGGTTTTCCCGACAATTTCAGAAGCGAAGAACTAATCTTCGACATCGCTCCATTCCGAAGCAGCTATCACGCACTTCTCGGAAGAACGGCCTTCGCTCGTTTTAATGCAGTACCGCACTACGCCTATCTTAAACTTAAAATGCCCGGTCCACGTGGCGTCTTCACAGTTAGCGGAAATACAGAGCGTTCCTTACGTGCGGAAGAACATGTGGCGGCTCTAGCAGCCGAACACCGAGCGGCCTCTCCAACCAGAATAAACGGTCGGTCGTCAAGACCACGGACACGGTTAGACGAGTCTGGTGCTCCACCAGATGTAACAGCCCAGATAAACCTGAGCTGGGGATACCAGCATAAGTAGTGCTAGGTGTTGGGGAACGTTGCAGAAAACAAAAATTTTCCTACTCGTTTCACCAAGATCATCTAGGAGTTCATCTAGCAACGAGTGATTAGATGCATCTACATACCTTTGTAGATCGCGAGCGGAAGCGTTCAAAAGAACGGTGATGATGTAGTCGTACTCGACATGATCCAAATCACCGATGACCAGCGCCGAACGGACGACACCTCCGCGTTCAACACACGTATGGGACGGGAGACGTCTCCTCCTTCTTGATCCAGCAAGGGGGAAGGAGAGGTTGATGAAGATCCAGCAGCACGACGGCGTGGTGGTGGATGCAGGGCGTCACAGCAGCAGGGCTTCGCCGAGACTACGAGGGAGAGATGTAACGGGGGGAGGTGGAGGCGCCAGGGGCTGGTGTGTAAAATCCCTCCTCTCCCCCCACTATATATAGGGGTGCCAAGGGGGGGCGCCGGCCCTAGTAGATGAGATCTACTAGGGGGCGGCGGCCAAGGGGAGGTTTCCCTCCCCCCCAAGGCACCTAGGGGTGCCTTCCACCACTAGGACTCCTCCTAGGGGGAAACCCTAGGCGCATGGGCCTATAGGGGCTGGTGCCCTTGGCCCATCTAGGCCAAGGCGCACCCCCTACAGCCCATGTGGCCCCCCGGGACAGGTGGCCCCACCCGGTGGACCCCCGGGACCCTTCCGGTGGTCCCGGTACAATACCGATAACCCCGAAACTTGTCCCGATGCCCGAAATAGCACTTCCTATATATAATTCTTTACCTCCGGACCATTCCGGAACTCCTCGTGACGTCCGGGATCTCATCCGGGACTCCGAACAACATTCGGGTTTCTGCATATACATATCTTCATAACCCTAGCGTCACCGAACCTTAAGTGTGTAGACCCTACGGGTTCGGGAGACAAGCAGACATGACCGAGACGACTCTCCGGTCAATAACCAACAGCGGGATCTGGATACCCATGTTGGCTCCCACATGCTCCACGATGATCTCATCGGATGAACCACGATGTCGAGGATTTAATCAATCCCGTACGCTATTCCCTTTGTCTATCGATATGTTACTTGCCCGAGATTCGATCGTCGGTATCCCAATACCTCGTTCAATCTCGTTACCGGCAAGTCACTTTACTCGTACCGTAATGCATGATCCCGTGACCAGACACTTGGTCACTCTGAGCTCATTATGATGATGCATTACCGAGTGGGCCCAGTGATACCTCTCCGTCATACGGAGTGACAAATCCCAGTCTTGATCCATGTCACCCAACAGACACTTTCGGAGATACCCGTAGTCTACCTTTATAGTCACCCAGTTACGTTGTGACGTTTGGCATACCCAAAGCACTCCTACGGTATCCGGGAGTTACACGATCTCATGGTCTAAGGAAAAGATACTTGACATTGGAAAACTCTAGCAAACGAACTATACGATCTTGTGCTATGTTTAGGATTGGGTCTTGTCCATCACATCATTCTCCCAATGATGTGATCTCGTTATCAATGACATCCAGTGTCCATAGTCAGGAAACCATGACTATCTGTTGATCAACGAGCTAGTCAACTAGAGGCTCACTAGGGACATGTTGGTGTCTGTTATTCACACATGTATTACGATTTCCGGATAACACAATTATAGCATGAATAAAGACAATTATCATGAACAAGGAAATATAATAATAATGCTTTTATTATTGCCTCTAGGGCATATTTCCAACAGTCTCCCACTTGCACTAGAGTCAATAATCTAGTTACATTGTGATGAATCGAACACCCATGGAATTCTGGTGTTGATCATGTTTTGCTCTAGGGAGAGGTTTAGTCAACGGATCTGCTATATTCAGGTCCGTATGTACTTTACAAATCTCTATGTCTCCATCTTGAACATTTTCACGAATGGAGTTGAAGCGACGCTTGATGTGCCTTGTCTTCTTGTGAAACCTGGGCTCCTTGGCAAGTGCAATAGCTCCAGTGTTGTCACAGAAGAGCTTGATCGGCCCCGACGCATTGGGTATGACTCCTAGGTCGGTGATGAACTCCTTCACCCATATTGCTTCATGTGCTGCCTCCGAGGCTGCCATGTACTCCGCTTCACATGTAGATCCCGCCACGACGCTTTGCTTGCAACTGCACCAGCTTACTGCCCCACCATTCAAAATATACACGTATCCGGTTTGTGACTTAGAGTCATCCAGATCTGTGTCGAAGCTAGCGTCGACGTAACCCTTTACGACGAGCTCTTCGTCACCTCCATAAACGAGAAACATTTCCTTAGTCCTTTTCAGGTACTTCAGGATATTCTTGACCGCTGTCCAGTGTTCCTTGCCGGGATTACTTTGGTACCTTCCTACCAAACTTACGGCAAGGTTAACATCAGGTCTGGTACACAGCATGGCATACATAATAGAACCTATGGCTGAGGCATAGGGGATGACGCTCATCTCTTCTATATCTTCTGCCGTGGTCGGACATTGAGCTGAGCTCAATTTCATACCTTGTAACACAGGCAAGAACCCCTTCTTGGATTGATCCATATTGAACTTCTTCAATATCTTATCAAGGTATGTGCTTTGTGAAAGACCTATGAGGCGTCTCGATCTATCTCTATAGATTTTGATGCCTAATATATAAGCAGCTTCTCCAAGGTCCTTCATTGAAAAACTTTTATTCAAGTAGGCCTTGATGCTGTCCAAGAGTTCTATATCATTTCCCATCAAAAGTATGTCATCTACATATAATATGAGAAATGCTACAGAGCTCCCACTCACTTTCTTGTAAACGCAGGCTTCTCCATAAGTCTGTGTAAACCCAAACGCTTTGATCATCTCATCAAAGCGAATGTTCCAACTCCGAGATGCTTGCACCAGCCCATAAATCGAGCGTTGGAGCTTGCACACTTTGTCAGCATTCTTAGGATCGACAAAACCTTCCGGCTGCATCATATACAATTCTTCCTTAAGGAAACCATTAAGGAATGCCGTTTTGACGTCCATTTGCCATATTTCGTAATCATAGAATGCGGCAATTGCTAACATGATTCGGACGGACTTCAGCTTCGCTACCGGTGAGAAAGTCTCATCGTAGTCAACCCCTTGAACTTGTCGATAACCCTTAGCGACAAGCCGAGCTTTATAGATGGTCACATTACCATCCGCGTCTGTCTTCCTCTTAAAGATCCATTTATTTTCTATGGCTCGCCGCTCAACGGGCAAGTCAGTCAAAGTCCATACTTTGTTTTCATACATGGATCCTATCTCGGATTTCATGGCTTCTAGCCATTTGTCGGAATCCGGGCCCGCCATCGCTTCTTCATAGTTCGAAGGTTCACCGTTGTCTAACAGCATGATTTCCAAGACAGGGTTGCCGTACCACTCTGGTGCGGAACGTGTCCTTGTGGACCTTCGAATTTCAGTAGGGGCTTGATCAGAAGTATCTTGATCATTGTCATTAACTTCCTCTCTAGTCGGTGCAGGCACCTCAGGAACATTTTCTTGAGTTGCGCCATTTTCCGGTTCAAGAGGTAATACTTCATCAAGCTCTACTTTCCTCCCACTTACTTCTTTCGAGAGAAACTCTTTCTCCAGAAAGGACCCATTCTTGGCAACAAAGATCTTGCCTTCGGATCTGAGGTAGAAGGTGTACCCAATAGTTTCTTTTGGGTATCCTATGAAGACGCATTTTTCCGACTTGGGTTCGAGCTTTTCAGGTTGAAGTTTCTTGACATAAGCATCGCATCCCCAAACTTTTAGAAACGACAGCTTAGGTTTCTTCCCAAACCATAATTCATACGGTGTCGTCTCAACGGATTTCGACGGAGCCCTATTTAAAGTGAATGCGGCAGTCTCTAAAGCATAGCCCCAAAAAGAAAGCGGTAAATCGGTAAGAGACATCATAGATCGCACCATATCTAACAGAGTGCGATTACGACGTTCGGACACACCATTACGCTGAGGTGTTCCAGGCGGCGTGAGTTGTGAAACTATTCCACATTTTCTTAAGTGTGCCCCAAACTCGTGACTCAAGTATTCTCCTCCACGATCTGATCGTAGAAACTTGATTTTCCTGTCACGTTGATTTTCAACCTCACTCTGAAATTCCTTGAACTTTTCAAAGGTTTCAGACTTGTGTTTCATTAAGTAGATATACCCATACCTACTTAAATCATCAGTGAGGGTGAGAACATAACGATAGCCACCGCGAGCCTCAACACTCATCGGACCGCACACATCAGTATGTATGATTTCCAATAAGTCGGTTGCTCGCTCCATTGTTCCTGAGAACGGAGTCTTGGTCATTTTACCCATAAGGCATGGTTCGCACGTGTCAAATGATTCATAATCAAGAGACTCTAAAAGTCCATCAGCATGGAGCTTCTTCATGCGTTTGACACCTATGTGACCAAGGCGGCAGTGCCACAAGTATGTGGGACTATCATTATCAACCTTACTTCTTTTGGTACTCACATTATGAACATGTGTAGCATCACGTTCGAGATTCATAAAGAATAAACCATTCACCATAGGAGCATGACCATAAAACATATCTCTCATAAAAATGGAACAACCATTATTCTCAGATTTAAAAGAGTAGCCATCTCGAATTAAACGAGATCCCGATACAATGTTCATGCTCAAAGCTGGCACTAAATAACAATTATTAAGGTTTAAAACTAATCCCGAAGGGAGATGCAGAGGCAGCGTGCCGACGGCGATCACATTGACCTTGGAACCATTCCCGACGCGCATCGTCACCTCGTCCTTTGCCAGTTTCCGCTTATTCCGCAGCCCCTGCTTTGAGTTACAAATGTGAGCAACTGCACCGGTATCAAATACCCAGGAGCCACTACGGGCACTAGTAAGGTACACATCAATTACATGTATATCACATATACCTTTTGTTTTGCCGGCCTTCTTATCCGCTAAGTACTTAGGGCAGTTCCGCTTCCAGTGACCGCTTCCCTTGCAATAAAAGCACTCAGTCTCGGGCTTGGGTCCATTCTTTGGCTTCTTCCCGGCAGCTTGCTTGCCGGGCGCGGCAACCTCCTTGCCGTCCTTCTTGAAGTTCTTTTTACCCTTGCCTTTCTTGAACTTAGTGGTTTTATTGACCATCAACACTTGATGTTCCTTCCTGACTTCTACCTCTGCTGATTTCAGCATAGCAAATACTTCAGGAATGGTCTTTTCCATCCCCTGCATATTGAAGTTCATCACAAAGCTCTTGTAGCTTGGTGGAAGCGACTGGAGGATTCTGTCAATGACCGCATCATCCGGGAGATTAACTCCCAGCTGAGTCAAGCGGTTATGCAACCCAGACATAGTGAGTATGTGCTCACTGACAGAACTGTTTTCCTCCATCTTACAGCTGAAGAATTTGTCGGAGACTTCATATCTCTCGACCCGGGCATGAGCTTGGAAAACCATTTTCAGCTCTTCGAACATCTCATATGCTCCATGTCTCTCAAAACGCTTTTGGAGCCCCGGCTCTAGGCTGTAAAGCATGCCGCACTGAACGAGGGAGTAGTCATCGAAACGTGCCTGCCAAGCGTTCATAACATCTTGTTCTGCAGGGAGAACGGGTGCGTCACCAAGCGGTGCTTGTAGGACATAATCTTTCTTGGCAGCTATGAGGATGATCCTCAGGTTCCGGACCCAGTCCGTATAGTTGCTGCCATCGTCTTTCAGCTTAGTTTTCTCTAGGAACGCGTTGAAGTTGAGGACTACGTTGGCCATTTGATCTACAAGACATATTGCAAAGATTTTAGACTAAGTTCATGATAATTAAGTTCAACTAATCAAATTATTAGTGAACTCCCACTTAGATTAGACATCCCTCTAGTCATCTAAGTATTACATGATCCGAGTTAAACTAGACCGTGTCCGATCATCACGTGAGACGGACTAGTCAACATCGGTGAACATCTTCATGTTGATCGTATCTTCTATACGACTCATGCTCGACCTTTCGGTCTTCTGTGTTCCGAGGCCATGTCTGTACATGCTAGGCTCGTCAAGTCAACCTAAGTGTTTGCATGTGTAAATCTGTCTTACACCCGTTGTATGTGAACGTCTGAATAAAACACCCGATCATCACGTGGTGTTTTGAAACAGCGAACTGTCGCAACGGTGCACAGTTAGGGGGAACACTTCTTGAAATTATTGTGAGGGATCATCTTATTTACTACCGTCGTTCTAAGTAAACAAGATGCAAAACATGATAAACATCACATGCAATCAAATAATAAACGTGACATGATATGGCCAATATCACATAGCTCCTTTGATCTCCATCTTGGGGCTCCATGATCATCTTGTCACCGGCTTGACACCATGATCTCCATCATCATGATCTCCATCATCGTGTCTCCATGAAGTTGCTCGCCAACTATTACTTCTACTACTATGGCTAACGCGTTTAGCAATAAAGTAAAGTAATTTACATGGCGTTTCTCGATGACACGCAGGTCATTAAAAGAATAAAGACAACTCCTATGGCTCCTGCCGGTTGTCATACTCATCGACATGCAAGTCGTGAATCCTATTACAATAGCATGAACATCTCATACATCACATATAGATCATTCATCATTCATCACAACTTTGGCCATATCATATCACAAACCACTTGCTGCAAAAACAAGTTAGACGTCCTCTAATTGTTGTTGCAAGTTTTACGTGGCTGAATTAGGGTTCTAGCAAGAACGTTTTCTTACCTACGTTAAAGCCACAACGTGATTTGTCAACTTCTATTTACCCTTCATAAGGACCCTGTTCATCGATTCCGCTCCAACTAAAGTAGGAGAGACAGACACCCGCCAGCCACCTTATGCAACTAGTGCATGTTAGTCGGTGGAACCGGTCTCACGTAAGCGTACGTGTAAGGTTGGTCCGGGCCGCTTCATCCCACAATACCGCTGAAGCAAGAAAGGACTAGTAACGGCAAGAAAGTTGACAAATCTACGCCCACAACAAATTGTGTTCTACTCGCGCAAGAAGAACTACGCATAGACCTAGCTCATGATGCCACTGTTGGGGAACGTTGCAGAAAACAAAAATTTTCCTACTCGTTTCACCAAGATCATCTAGGAGTTCATCTAGCAACGAGTGATTAGATGCATCTACATACCTTTGTAGATCGCGAGCGGAAGCGTTCAAAAGAACGGTGATGATGTAGTCGTACTCGACGTGATCCAAATCACCGATGACCAGCGCCGAACGGACGGCACCTCCGCGTTCAACACACGTACGGGACGGGAGACGTCTCCTCCTTCTTGATCCAGCAAGGGGGAAGGAGAGGTTGATGAAGATCCAGCAGCACGACGGCGTGGTGGTGGATGCAGGGCGTCACAGCAGCAGGGCTTCGCCGAGACTACGAGGGAGAGACGTAACGGGGGGAGGTGGAGGCGCCAGGGGCTGGTGTGAAATCCCTCCTCTCCCCCCACTATATATAGGGGTGCCAGGGGGGGCGCCGGCCCTAGTAGATGAGATCTACTAGGGGGGCGGCGGCCAAGGGGAGGTTTCCCTCCCCCCCAAGGCACCTAGGGGTGCCTTCCACCACTAGGACTCCTCCTAGGGGAAACCCTAGGCGCATGGGCCTATAGGGGCTGGTGCCCTTGGCCCATCTAGGCCAAGGCGCACCCCCTACAGCCCATGTGGCCCCCCGGGACAGGTGGCCCCACCCGGTGGACCCCCGGGACCCTTCCGGTGGTCCCGGTACAATACCGATAACCCCGAAACTTGTCCCGATGCCCGAAATAGCACTTCCTATATATAATTCTTTACCTCCGGACCATTCCGGAACTCCTCGTGACGTCCGGGATCTCATCCGGGACTCCGAACAACATTCGGGTTTCTGCATATACATATCTTCATAACCCTAGCGTCACCGAACCTTAAGTGTGTAGACCCTACGGGTTCGGGAGACAAGCAGACATGACCGAGACGACTCTCCGGTCAATAACCAACAGCGGGATCTGGATACCCATGTTGGCTCCCACATGCTCCACGATGATCTCATCGGATGAACCACGATGTCGAGGATTTAATCAATCCCGTACGCTATTCCCTTTGTCTATCGATATGTTACTTGCCCGAGATTCGATCGTCGGTATCCCAATACCTCGTTCAATCTCGTTACCGGCAAGTCACTTTACTCGTACCGTAATGCATGATCCCGTGACCAGACACTTGGTCACTCTGAGCTCATTATGATGATGCATTACCGAGTGGGCCCAGTGATACCTCTCCGTCATACGGAGTGACAAATCCCAGTCTTGATCCATGTCACCCAACAGACACTTTCGGAGATACCCGTAGTCTACCTTTATAGTCACCCAGTTACGTTGTGACGTTTGGCATACCCAAAGCACTCCTACGGTATCCGGGAGTTACACGATCTCATGGTCTAAGGAAAAGATACTTGACATTAGAAAACTCTAGCAAACGAACTATACGATCTTGTGCTATGTTTAGGATTGGGTCTCGTCCATCACATCATTCTCCTAATGATGTGATCTCGTTATCAATGACATCCAGTGTCCATAGTCAGGAAACCATGACTATCTGTTGATCAACGAGCTAGTCAACTAGAGGCTCACTAGGGACATGTTGGTGTCTGTTATTCACACATGTATTACGATTTCCAGATAACACAATTATAGCATGAATAAAGACAATTATCATGAACAAGGAAATATAATAATAATGCTTTTATTATTGCCTCTAGGGCATATTTCCAACACTAGGGGCTGCTCGCAAAAAAAGAAGCCCATAGTTTGGCTCGACCCTATTAATACAATAACACATTGCATTTTCATGGTTCATTCAGATTAACCAACTCTTCGCACGAAGTCTTTCACCTGGGTTTTTCCTTTTTTACAGATGATCATCGTGCTACACCCTTCCAGGATATGGCACAATGGAGATAAAGGCGCAGACGTGTAGCAGGGCCCCACTCAAAGGTTTCTCTTTAGATTAAGACCCTGCGTAAACCTTTTTTAATGTCTCTTGTTGCTTCTTCCCCTCCGGACACTTAACACAACCGGGAGGGATACTGGCATTATTGGCATTTTTGTCACACCAGACTAATGCACATACCTGGAAACTCAGGGCTCATTACCGAGGGCGTTATTCAGCCCAGTATATGTTGTAAAGTCCGAATACCTTAGGGAGTGTTCAGCGTCGTGAGTTTGGCCTTATATGCATCAACTCCGAATCATGTCTTTGGTCAAATGTTGGGTTTGCCCGGCTCCCGTGTTTTGCTAACTTACGTTCCGCTCTATCGGCCAAGCTGGCACCGGGAGAACTACTGCGATTGTGCCCTGGTTCATCTGGATGAGCACCTCAGTAGAGAAAGCCGAAAACTAACTGTCATGATAAAGCGCGAGACTGGTCAACCACTCGATGACTTAGCGGAATCTTCACGATTCCTCTGCATTAACAAAGGACCGGTTTCCCGGTCATGTACGTACACGCACCATATTCTGATGAACGCAGAACTACCAGGGGCTATATAGTAGCCCCACCGTCAAACTCCTATGGCTAAGTGAAAGTGTTAAAGCTATATATTCTGATTGCCTGGTTCGCCACGCTACCACCTCCTTAACAGACCAAGACGTTGGATCAAGTGTGACTACGCGTTTTCTTGAACACCCCCGCATTATATGCGTGGGGGCTGAAGCCGACGACTGCAAACTTTCAGGTTATATACATACATAAACGGCCGCACAGGAGGCACTATAATACTTTCGGGCAAAAGTATAAACACAACCTTTATAATTAAAATAGCATTATTTTTACAATTGAGATACATGTCACTCAAACATGGCACTCTTCGAGCACTGAGCCTCTATTAAACGGGCGCCTTCTAAGACTTCTTCAAAATAGTGCTCGGCCGGGTCCTAGCCTCCCGCCGGACCCCGGGTTGCAATAGCTGTGGCTTCCATCCCTGCCCAATATGTTTTAACACGGGCAAGAGCCATCCGTGCACCCTCTGTGCACGCCGACCTCTTCACAACATCGATATGCGACACAACACCAAGGAATTGTTGCACTAATCCAAAATAACTGTCCGGCCTTGGTCCCCGTGGCCAAAGATGATCCACGACAGACCTCATAGCAAGCCCGGAAAACCTATGGAGCTCGGCCCATGCAACCATCCTTTCATTCAACGGCAGCGGACGCGTCGGGGCACTGAACTGCGACCAGAATAACCTTTCTACCTTATGGTCTTTCCGATCTTTGTAAAACTCAGTCGCATCAGCAACACTCTTTGCGAGGTCCGCATACACGTCTGCAGCACTCCACAATTGATCCAGAGGGTCATACTTCAGATCTCCGAACTTCATCCACAACAAATAGGGCCTCCTAGCCGTGATATCTCCGGCTTCATGAAGCTCCTCCCTTATCCCTCTCATTTCAGAGTGGGTTTCCTTGGCTGCCTCCAGGGCCTTCTTTAGGTCAGCCGCTTTCGCTTGGCTTTCCTTTTCAAGATGCTCATAGTGGTCGGCAGCATCTTTCAGCTCAACAACCATCTTGGCTATCCTTTCCTCGCTCTAGCGACGAGCAGCCTGTTCGGCTCTTAACTCTTCGACCACCTTCAGGGCGGCCGCATCACTTATTCGAGCTTGTTCCTTGGCTCGGGCAAGCTCCGCCCGAAGGGTCTCAACGGCAGCAGCTCCATCTGCAGTCATAGTATATTATTATAGATACTAGCATAATGCTCCTCTTACCATTTACTAACAAGCCGAACATACATACACTGGGCCTCGTCAAGCCGCTTGTTAACAAGCGCGATGTCGGCATCCGCCACGTCAATCTGCCGCTTCAGTTTGGCAAAATCAGCAGTCCGGTCAGCCACCGGACAATCAGCCGCCTGCACATAAAAGCAGCGCGATTATTACCCGGGATTACGATCCTCTGTTTGCCACCTCTGGATGGCAACCAGAGTCTCAGAGGCTACTATCTATACAAAGAAGACCTAGCATGTGCGGTACCGTCAGAAATACATATATTATTTTGCATACCTCAAAGTCGCTCAACAGACTCGTAAAGGCTTCATTGAAATCACTTTTGGTGGATGAAATCCTCTCAACCACCGTACCCATTAAGGTACGATGCGTCTCTGAGATGGCCGCTTGCTCCAGAAGACCCATCAGTGTGTCCGGCTGTATGCCGGATAATCCCAGACTCTTTCTATCGCTCTCCTTGGGAGCCGAATATTCTGAACTTCGGGCAGCCGAAGTGTCAACTTCTGGCCTCGGCGGATCAGGAGAAATCCTCCGTGACGACACATCGGGATCGTCCGCCCCATGTGGTGGGGAGGTGGGAGGAGGCGTTTCGCTCTCCATCATCTCCAGAAGAAGATCCCCCGAATATGAACTCCGTGGAGAAGGGCTACGAGCCGAACTGCAACAGACATGTCCCGGTTATTATTCCCGGAGACAAAACAGGATATATTTACCAACGTACCTTTTTTCACTTACATCTCGGTTGAGGGTTGGCCCCCTTGCGGGCGCTATGCGGTAAGGACGCTCTCTGGGGCAGGGGCCCCTGGCGTGGGTTTCTTCCCTCGTTTGGAAACCTCTGTTTCCAAGTCTTCAGAGGCGGCCCTTTTCTTACCATGAGGGGAGGGGATTTTAGATTCACCTCCCCGATTATCCTCCTTCGCGGAGGCGCTCACTCCCCCGATTTGGATGTGTAAGGTATGAGGCCCGCCGGTGGCCTCTCTATTCCTCCCCTCATCTTCTCCTGATAGCACCTGATATGGTGCGTGCTCAAGCATCCTGATCAATAAAGGATCCGGCGAGCCTTCGGGAAGGGGGGCCAAACACCTAATCCTCTCCGCCTTCCTTATCCAGTCCTGGCAGAGAGCAATTTTTCAGAATGATGTTATAAAAAACATAAAAGACGGTGTGTTCGGTAGCGGAATTACTTACTTTGGTATCCGGACGGTTGCAGTTGAGACCCACGTCCTAGTGTTGTCCGGACACTTTATTCCTGATCAGAAGAACGACCCATACATCTCTTTGAGCGTCACGCCGAAGAACTGTTGAATGGTTCACAGTCCTTCCGGGTTGAACTCCCACATATGAAGAGACCGACGTTGGCATGGCAGGACCAGACGAACCAACATTACTTGCATTATCTTGACAAGACTGACATCCTTCTTAAGGAGGTCTCGGATGCGGCTTTGCAGCGCGTTGTTAATTGGCCCCAAGTCCAGCCCCTTGTTGACCCGTGACGCCAGTTGCGGAGGAGAGCCTGAGCAGAACGCTGGAGTGGCCGCCCGCTTTGTACCCCGGAGAGCTGTGATGTAAAACCACTCCCGTTGCCATAAGTCAGAAGTTTCTGTGAAGGAACACTTTGACCATGGGGCGTCGGCGCCTTTGCTTATTATAGTGCCTCCGCACTCCGCGTGATGCCCGTCAATCACCTTCGACCTCACATTGAAGGTCTTGAGCCATAGGCCGAAGTGGGGGGTGATGCGGAGGAAGGCTTCACACAGGACGATAAATGACGAGATGTGAAGGATGGAATCCGGAGCTAGATCATGGAAATCTAGCCCATAATAGAACATGAGCCCTCTCACGAAGGGATGGAGACTAAAAACCTAGCCCTCAGAGGAAGTGGGAAATAAATACGACACTCTCGTTGGGTTCGGGAGTGGGGATGACCTGCCCTTGAGCAGGCAGCCTATGCGGGATTTTGGCGGTGAGATACCCGACCTCCCTAAGCTTCTTGACGTCCTCCTCGGTGACAGAGGAGGCCATCCACCGGCCTTGAAGGTTGGATCCGGACATGGTTGAAGGTCCAAAGCGCTTAGCTTGAGCCTTGGGTGTTGGAACTCGAGGTGCTGCAGGGGAAGGATCAAGCGTGGGAAGAAAAGGACAGGCCTTGGCCCCCTTATAAAGAGGACGAATATCAAGCGTCCCCCGCGTGACCGTTTGGGACTTGCCTAAAATCGAGGAGTCATATTAAACAAGCGCAGTTGTTTTGCCCACACCTATATTGATGAGGATCCTGTGATAAGGGGGACACGATCTCTGCTTCGACAAGACGTGCCAATAAAACTGCCTGGCAGCACGTGTAGTGGCTGGTGGAGAAAAACGGTTTGGATATGACCGGGCCATGGCATGATGTCATGCTATGAAAAGTTGTTAGCAGATTAGATTTGTGGGATATTGTGCTCTCTATGGTGGTATGTGGAATTTGTTTTGCAGAGCCGGACATGACTCTCGTGTTCAAAATCTTCTATGGAGTATTCGGAGAAGGAACCCGCCTTGCAATGCCGAAGACAATCTGCGCGCCGGACTCATCGTCATTGAAGCCTGGTTCAGGGGCTACTGAGGGAGTCTGGGATTAAGGGGTGCTCGGACAGCCGGACTGTATACTTTGCCCGGACTGTTGGACTATGAAGATACAAGATTGAAGACTTCGTCTCGTGTCGGGATGAGGACTCTCCTTTGCATGGAAGGAAAGCTTGGCAATTCGGATATGTAGATCTCCTTTTCTGTAACCGACTCTGTGTAACCCTAGCCCCCTCCGGTGTCTATATAAGCCGGAGGGTTTAGTCCGTAGGACAACAACAATCATAATCATAGGCTAGCTTCTAGGGTTTAGCCTCTATGATCTCGTGGTAGATCAACTCTTGTAATACTCATATCATCAAGATCAATCAAGCAGGAAGTAGGGTATTACCTCCATCGAGAGGGCCCGAACCTGGGTAAAACATTGTGTCCCCGCCTCCTGTTACCATTAGCCTTAGATGCACAGTTCAGGACCCCCTACCCGAGATCCGCCGGTTTTGACACTGACACCCACCAGGTGGGCACAACCCACCTGGGCGCACCAGGGAGCCCAGGCGCGCCCTGGTGGGTTATGCTCACCTCAGCCCACCTCCGGTCCCCTCTTCAGGTAAATAAGTCATTTTGACCTAGAATAAAATGAGGAGAGGACTTTTGGGATGAAGCACCGCCGTCTCGAGGCAGAACCTGGGCAGGAGCACTTTTGCCCTCCGGTGGAGCGATTCCGCCGGGGAACTTCCCTCCCGGAGGGGAAATCATTGTCATCATCATCACCAACAACTATCCCATCTTGGGGAGGGCAATCTCCATCAACATCTTCAACAACACCATCTCCTCTCAAACCCTAGTTCATCTCTTGTGTTCAATCTTTGTATCAGAACTATAGATTGGTGCTTGTGGGTGACTAGTAGTGTTGATTACATCTTGTAGTTGATTACTATATGGTTTATTTGGTGGAAGATTATATGTTCAGATCCATTATGCTATTTAATACCCCTCTGATCTTGAGCATGATTATCATTTGTGAGTAGTTACTTTTGTTCTTGAGGTCACGGGAGAAATCATGTTGAAAGTAATCATGTGAACTTGATATGTGTTCGATATTTCGATGATATGTATGTTGTGATTCCCTTAGTGGTGTCATGTGAACATCGACTACATGACACTTCACAATATTTGGGCCTAAGGGAATCTATTGTGGAGTAGTTATTAGATGATGGGTTGCGAGAGTGACAGAAGCTTAAACCCTAGTTTATGCGCTATCCCGTAAGGGACCAATTGGATCCAAAAGTTTAATGCTATGGTTAGAATTTATTCTTAATACTTTTCTCGTAGTTGCGGATGCTTGCGAGGGGGTTAATCATAAGTAGGAGGTTTGTTCAAGTAAGAACGACACCTAAGTACCGGTCCACCCACATACCAAATTATCAAAGTAGCGAACACGAATCGAGCCAACATGATGAAAGTGACTAGATGAAATTTCCGTGTACCCTCAAGAACACTTTGCTTATCATAAGAGACCGTTTTGGCCTGCCCTTTGCCTCAAAAGGATTGGGCTACCTTCCTGCACTTTTGTTACTATTATTGTTACTTGCTCGTTACGAACTATCTTGCTATCAAACTACTTTGTTACTTATAATTTCAGCACTTGCAGACATTACCTTGCTGAAAACCATTTTTCATTTCCTCCTGCTCCTCGTTGGGTTCGATACTCTTACTTATCGAAAAGGCAATAATTGATCCCATATACTTGTGGGTCATCAAGGCAATTTTCTGGCGCCGTTGCCGCGGAGTGAAGCGCTCTTGGTCAGTGGAAATTGGTAAGCAAAATATTATTACTATGTGCTGAAATTTGTTGTCACTTGTTACTATGGAAAACAATCCTTTGAGGGGTTTGTTCTGGGTATCTTCACCTCGACCAGAACAACAATTAGTTACCCCTCATCCTACTGCACCTATTGAAAATATTGAGTATGAAATTCCTTCGGTATGGTAGAACAACTGCTAGCTAATCCTTATGTAAGAGATGGAACCGAACATCCTGATATGCACTTGATATATGTGGATGAACTTTGTGGATTGTTTAAGCTTGCAGATTTACCCGGAGATGAAGCTAAGAAGAAGGTTTTCCCTTTATCTTTGAAGGGAAATGCATTGACATGGTATAGGCTATGCAATGATATTGGATCTTGGAACTGGAATCGGTTGAAATTGGAATTCCATCAAAAAAAATATCCGATGCATCTAGTTCATCTAGTTCACTCTAGATTGAGGGAGGCTTAAGTGAATGTTATATTCAGGCCCCAATCATGAGCTCCCAAGAGAAACTATTATTCGAAAATTTTATGTTCGGCTTTCTCATAATGATCAATCCATGCTCGATACTTCTTGTACTGGTTCTTTTATGAAGAAGACTATTGAATTCTGGTGGGATCTTTTAGAAAGAACTAAACGCAACTCTAAAGATTGGGAACTCTACAAAGGTAAAGAGTTAGGTATTGAGCCTAAGTTTGATTGTGTTCAATCTTTTATGAATACCGATGCTTTTCAAAAGTTTAGCACCAAACATGTACTTGACTCTGAGATAGTAGCTTCCTTTTGTGAATCTTTTGCTACTCATGTTGATCTTCCTAAAGAGAAGTGGTTCAAATATCACCCACCAATTAAAGAAGAAAGTAAAGAACCGGTACATGCTAGAGAAGAAACTATCATTTATAATGTTGAACTAGTTGTTCCCACTGCTTATATTGAAAAACCACCTTTCCCTGTTAGGATGAACGAAGATGCCAAAGTTCCAACCATGGTCAACAAAAGTTATATCAGAACACCTAAACCAGCTGAAAAAATCAAAGTAGAACCCAGTGTTGCTATGGTTAAAGATCTCTTGGTCGATAATATTGATGGGCATGTTATTTACTTTTGTGCTGAAGCTGCTAGAATTGCCAAACCCGATGAAGGAGATAAACATAGACCTGTTGTTGGCATGCCTATCGTCTCAGTTAAGATAGAAGATCACTGTTATCATGGTTTATGTGACATAGGTGCTAGCATGAGTGATATTCCTTTTACCTTATATCAAGAAATTATGAATGATATAGCACCCGCTGAAATAGAAGACACAGATGTTACTATTAAGCTTGCCAATAGAGAGAATATATCACCAATTGGGATTGTTAGAGATGTTGAAGTCTTGTGTGGGAAAATAAAATACCCTACTGATTTTTTTGTTCTTGGTTCCCCACAAGATGACTTTTGTCCCATTATCTTTGGTAGACCTTTCTTGAACTCCGTTAATGCTAAAATAGATTGTGAGAAACAAACTGCCGGTGTTAGCTTTGGTGACGAATCTCATGAGTTTATTTTTTCTAAGTTTAGTAGGAAACCTCATAAGAAATATTTTCCTAGTAAGGATGAAATTATTGGTCTTTCTTCTATTGCTGTACCTCCTACTGATCCTTTAGAACAATATTTGCTAGACCATGAAAATAATTTGCATATGCGTGAAAGAAATGAAATAGATAGAATCTTGTTCGAATAACAACCTCTGCTTAAACACAATCTGCCTATTGAAACTCTAGGAGGCCCTCCTCCACCTAAAGGTGATCCTATGTTTGAATTAAAACAATTGCCAGGCACTTTGAAATATGCTTATCTTGATGAGAAAAAGATATATCCTGTTATTATTATTGCTAACCTTTCAGAACATGAAGAAGAAAGATTATTAAAAGTTCTAAGGAAGCACTGAGCGGCTATTGGATATACTCTTGATGATCTTAAGGGCATTAGTCCCACTCTATGCCAGCACAAGAATAATATGGAACCTGATGCTAAATCCGCTGCTGATCACCAATGCCAGTTAAATCCTAAAATGAAAGAAGTGGTAAGACCGGAAATATTGAAACTTCTGGAAGCGGGTATAATCTATCCTATAGCTGATAGTAGATGGGTAAGTGATGTTCATTGTGTCCCTAAGAAGGGAGGCATTACTGTTGTTCCTAATGAAAAGAATGAACTTATTCCTCAGAGAATTGTCATAGGCTATAGAATTGTAACTGATTTTAGAAAATTAAACAAAGGAACGAGAAAAGATCATTACCCTCTACCTTCTATTGATTAAATGCAAGAAAGATTATCTAATCACACACATTGTTGCTTCCTTGATGGATATTCTGGTTTTTCACAAATACCTGTTTCTCAACCTGATCAAGAAAATACCACTTTTACTTGTCCTTTTGGAACTTATGCTTATAGACGTATGCCTTTCGGTTTATGCAATTCACCTGCTACCTTTCAAAGATGTATGACTGCTATATTCTCTGATTTTTGTGAAAAGATTGCTGAGGTTTTCATGGATGACTTTTCTGTTTATGGGAAGTCTTTTGATGATTGTTTAAGCAATCTTGATCCATTTTTGCAGAGATGTGAGCAAACATTGTCTTGAATTGGGAGAAGTGCCACTTTATGGTTAACGAAGGTATTGTTTTGCACCATAAAATTTCTAAAAGAGGTATTTGAAGTGGACAAAGCCAAGGTAAATGCAATTGAGAAAATGCCATGTCCTAAAGATATCAAAGGTATTCGTAGTTTCCTTGGTCATGCTGGTTTCTATAGGAGATTTATCAAAGACTTTTCTAGAATTTCTAGGCCTCTGGCAAATCTTTTGCAAAAGGTTATCCCTTTTGTTTTTGATGATGATTGTTTGGAAGCCTTCAAAACACTAAAGAAAGCCTTAATTTTTGCACCTATTGTTCAACCACCTGATTGGAACTTGCCTTTTGAAATTATGTGTGATGCTAGTGATTATGCTGTTGGTGTTGTTCTAGGACAAAGAGTTGATAAGAAACTAAATGTTATCCACTATGCTAGTAAAACTATAGACAGTGCTCAACGAAATTATGCTACTAGTGAAAAAGAATTCTTAGCAGTGGTGTTTGTTTGTGATAAATTTAGATCCTATATTGTTGATTCCAAAGTGACCGTTCACACCGATCATGCTAATATAAAATATCTTATGGAAAAGAAAGATGCTAAACCTAGACTCATTAGGTGGGTTCTTCTACTACAAGAATTTGATTTGCACATTACTGATAAAAAAGGAGCGGAGAACCCCCGTAGCTGATAACTTGTCTAGGCTTGAAAATATTCTTGATAACCCACAACCTATTAATGATAGTTTTCTAATGAACAGTTAGCTGCAATAATTGTTTCTAATAGTTCACCTTGGTATGCTGACTATGCAAATTATATTGTTGCTAAATACATACCACCTAGCTTCACTTACCAACAAAAGAAAAAAAATCTTCTATGGTTTAAGACATTACTTTTGGGATGACCCACATCTTTATAAAGAAAGAGTAGATGATATTATTAGACGTTGTGTACCTGAGCATGAACAGGAACAAATCCTACAGAAATATCACTCCGAAGCTTATGGAGGACATCATGCGGGAGACAGAATTGCTCATAAGATATTGCAATCGGCCTTTTATTGGCCTACTCTATTCAAGGATGCTCGTAAGTTCATCTTATCTTGTGATGAATGTCAAAGAGTAGGTAATATCGGTAAGCGTCAAGAAATGCCTATGAATTATTCACTTGTTCTTGAACCATTTGATGTTTGGGGATTTGATTTCATGGGACCCTTTCCTTCCTCTAATGGGTATACTCATATTTTGGTTGTTGTTGATTATGTTACTAAGTGGGTAGAAGCTATTCCAACCAGTAGTGTTGATCACAACACATCTATTAAAATGCTTAAGGAAGTTATTTTCCCAAGGTTTGGAGTCCCTAGATATTTAATGACTGATGTTGGTTGACACTTTATTCATGCTGCTATCTGTAAAATGCTTGCCAAGTATGATGTTAACCATAGAATTGCATCACCCTATCATCCTCAGTCTAGTGGTCAAGTTGAACTTAGCAATAGAGAAATAAAACTAATTATGCAAAAGACTGTTAATAGGTCCCAGAAGAATTGGTCTAAGAAATTAGATGATGCACTTTGGGCTTATAGAACAACATATAAAAATCCTATGGGTATGTCTCCTTATAAGATGGTTTATGGAAAAGCTTGTCATTTGCCTCTTGAGTTAGAACATAAAACATATTGTGCAATTAAAGAACTCAACTATGATTTCAAACTTGCTAGTGAAAAGAGGTTATTTGATATTAGCTCATTAGATGAATGGAGAACCCAAGCTTATGAAAATGCAAAGTTGTTCAAAGAAAAAGTTAAAAGATGGCATGATAAAAGAATCCAAAAGCGTGAGTTCAAAGTTGGAGAATATGTTCTTTTGTACAACTCTCGTTTCAGATGCTTTGTAGGAAAACTCCTCTCCAAATGGGAAGGACCCTATGTTATCGAGGGGGTTTATCAATTTGGAGCTATCAAAATAAATAATGCCGAAGGTACTAACCCGAAGGTTGTTAATGGGCAACGAATAAAACATTATATCTCAAGTATGCCCATTAACGTTGAAAGCAATATTATCCAAACTGTGACACTGGAAGAACACATAAAAGAAACCTTCTAGAACAATCCAGAATCGTGAAAAAGAGGAGGTACATGATATGGTAGGTAAACGGACTCCGAAAAATCCGCAAAAATATTTTTTGTCAGTTTTGGAATATTTAGAAAACTAGCAAAAATAAGAAACTACCAGGAAGGTGACCCTTGTGGGCACAAGACACCAGGGTGCGCCTGGCTTGCCAGGCGCGCCCAGGTGGGCTGTGCCCACCTCGGGAACTTTCCGGACTCCGTTTTTCTTCTGTTTGCGTGTTTCCCATGGTAAAAAATCTTTATATACTCCCCAAACCTATTGACCTCCGTATCATGGAGAGATCTCCTGTTTCCTTTTCTTGCTGTTTTCTGACAGATCTAATCCACCATGGCCACTTCAAGCTCCTCCAAGGACAAGTTCTTCAAGAATGTCATCAACCCATATCTACGGGATGTGATGCAACACCCTCAAGCTATCCAGATGCGTGATGGGGTGCTCCACATCCGCAATGTGCAAGGCCCCAAGGGGACTGGATCCGTGGAGGCTAGGCTTGAAGCTATGGAGCAGGAAGTCTTTCGGTGCAAGGGGATGGTGGAACGTGGACTCAGTGCCAATCACCTCATGATCGCGGATTACACTTGTGATCTCAAGGTGGATGGCAAGTCCATGAAGGACATCACTTTGTCCTTCAACGAGCAAATCAACTTCCTCTAGAGCCATATCTACGACCTTCAAAACCAAGTCTTTGAATATGAGGTAAGGTTTAAAGGTATGAGTTTGGCTGCCAGTTGCAGGACCCGAGAGACTCACTCTTCCTCTTATGATGATGAGCCTTTGCCGTGGAAACCCGAGGACAAGATCGCCACTACTTCATCACCACCACCTCCTTCTTCATCACCAAAAGAAAATTGAGTATCGGGTATGGGCACTCCCCTTGGCTTTCTCCAAGCATGGGGGAGGTGCCCCGGTGTCATATCACCTCCACTATCTTTTGCCTTTACTTTTCTTAGTTTGATCCTTAGTTATCTTTTGCTTTATATGAATAAAAGTTTAGTTTGATCCTTTCTTTTCGGGAGTTTGCTTAGTGATCTATCTTTGTAATCGTGATAATAAAGTTTAGTTTGAGTTTTGCTTTCTTTACTTCCTAGTTTCAATAAAAGAAAGGAAATAAATGAAAAAGATCATATGCTAATCTTATGGTGAGTAATGACATCACATGCGGAAAAGTATAAGTAGAAAATTTTATTGTAGATTGACAAACATAGCATTGGTCAATGATGCAACTGATGAAAGAATTAACAAGGGAAGAGAAGATTCACATGCAAATACACTATCCTGGAAATCTTTTGTGATTGTGAGCACCCATCAAAATATTATATGCCAAAATTGTTGACGTTGGACAAGGAAGACAACATAATGATTTATGTTTGTTCATATTCACATAGAAGTTATATTGTCACAGATCCTTCAACATGTGGTGTTTGCCCCTATCTTTGCTAACCAAAAATTCCGCATCAAGTAGAGATACCACTGGCATCCAAAACCCCTTAAACCTAAATCTTGTTTTGAGAGTCCACCGTACCTATCTATGGATTGAGTAAGATCCTTCAAGAAGTTGTCATCGGTGCAATAAGGCAATAAAAATTGCTTCTAAAAGTGTTAGATCATTTAGTGTAAGAGAAAATTTAGCATTGTATGAACTTGTGATGGCGAAGATTAAAAGTGACAGACTGCATAATAAAGGTTGCCATCATAAGGGGCAATATAACGTGACGTTCTCTTGCACCAAGGGGTCGCGCATACAAACAAAAAGTGCATGGAAACCTATGCTTCCCTCTGCGAAAGGCCTATCTTTTACTTTTATGTATTTATTTTCATGCAAGAGTCAAAGTTCTTCTCTCTAGTCCTTTTTATTTCCAGTTTTGGCAAGCATCATGTGGTGAGGAAAGATCTAGGCACATATATCCAGTTGAATATGGGTAGTATGAGTTATTATTGTTGACATCACCCTTGAGGTGAATACGTTGGGAGGCGAAACTATAAGCCCCTATCTTTCTATGTGTCCAGTTGAAACGTTTTGCTCGTGTGTACGCGGTGAGTGTTAGCAATCATAAAAGACTATATGATGGTTGCGTATGTGGACTTGCCTAAAAGCTCTGATACGTGACCCTTCCTGAAAAGATGATGAATTCTAGTTGCAAAATTGACTGAGAACATAGTTTGTTGGTTTCCAATAGAGTTTATACTTTATACTTCGATGTTGTGATGAATTGTTACTTATTCATGAGAAGTCTATGATAAAAGTTCTATGATAAAAGTTCTATGTTAAATTTTGTTGCTATTATAATAAGTTACATGATGCTCCTATGTCCGTATTTTGTTTTTATCGACACCTCTCTCTCTAAGCATGTGGACGTGTTTTTTGATTTCGGTTTTCGCTTGAGGACAAGCGAGGTCTAAGCTTGGGGGAGTTGATACCTCCATTTTGCATCATGTTTACCTACTGTTAGTTATGTTGTTTTATTGCATAATAATGCTTTTTGGAGTAATTCTAATGCCTTTTTGCTCATAATATGCAAGGTACACACAAAGGGGAAGAATTCTGGCAGCTGGAAATCTGGACCTAAAAAAGCTACGATAGGCTACCTATTCTGCACAACTCCAAATGAGCTGGAACTTCACGAGGATTTTTTATATAATAAATGAGAATTATTGGAGCCAATAAGTACCAGAGGGGCCCACCAGGTGGGCACAACCCACGTGGGCGCGTCCTGGTGGGTTATGCTCACCTCGGCCCACCACAGGTGCCCCCCTTCTAGTACATAAGTCATTTTGACCTAGAAATATAGTAGGAGAGGACTTTCGGGACGAAGTGCCACCATCTCGAGGTGAAATCTGGGCAGGAGAACTTTTTCCCTCCGGCAGAGCGATTCTGCCGGGGGAACTTCCCTCTCGGAGGGGAAAATCATCGTCATCATCATCACCAACAACTCTCCCATCTTGGGGAGGGCAATCTCCATCAACATCTTCAACAACAACATCTCCTCTCAAACCCTAGTTCATCTCTTGTGTTCAATCTTTGTACCTGAACTATAGATTGGTGCTTGTGGGTGACTAGTAGTGTTGATTACATCTTGTATTTGATTACTATATAGTTTATTTGGTGGAAGATTATATGTTCAGATCCATTATGCTATTTAAAACGCCTCTGATCTTGAGCATGATTATCATTTGTGAGTAGTTACTTTTGTTCTTGAGGTCACGGGAGAAATCATGTTGCAAGTAATCATGTGAACTTGATATGTGTTCAATATTTTGATGATATGCATGTTGATATTCCCTTAGTGGTGTCATGTGAATGTCGACTACATGAAACTTCACCATATTTGGGCCTAAGGGAATGCATTGTGGAGTAGTTATTAGATGATGGGTTGCGAGAGTGACAGAAGCTTAAACCCTAGTTTATGCGCTATTCCGTATGGGACCGATTGGATCCAAAAGTTTAATGCTATGGTTATAATTTATTATTAATACTTTTATCGTAGTTGCGGATGCTTGCAAGGTGGTTAATCATAAGTAGGAGGTTTGTTCAAGTAAGAACAACACCTAAGCACCGGTCCACCCACATACCAAATTATCAAAATAGCAAACACGAATCGAGCCAATGTGATAGAAGTAACTAGATGAAATTCTCGTGTACCCTCAAGAACACTTTTCTTATCATAAGAGACCATTTTGGCCCGTCCTTTTCCTCAAAAGGATTGAGCTACCTTGCTGCACTTTTGTTACTATTACCATTACTTGCTCGTTACAAATTATCTTGCTATCAAATTACTCCGTTACTTATAATTTCAGCATAGACATTACCTTGTTGAAAACCATTTGTCATTTCCTTATACTCCTCATTGTGTTCAACACTCTTACTTATCAAAAAGGCTACAATTGATCCCATATACTTGTGGGTTATCAGTGGCGTTCAAGAAGGAGATGGAGGAGGAGGAAGCCAGGTACCAGGCGGCCTGTGAAGACTGTGATGCCGCTTGGAAGAAGGAGGCGGTGGAGCTTTGGGGGCGGGCGCGTCGTCATGCAGAGGAGGTGTACGAAGACGGGTACTTCATGAGGAAGGTCAAAGGCACTAGCCGCCTCATCGCTGCATAGAGGTGTTCCAATAAGTTCCAGCGTGCCATCGACGAGGAGCTCCGGTGGGCGCCCAACAAAATGGCAAGATCATTCGCGCTCATCCGCTAGTAAGAGGCAGATCGGTACATCAAGCGCCCCGAGGCAGAGGAGGAAGAGTACTGCCTCCACACTGGGATGTGCTACAGGCTGCGCTTGTTTCCTCCGTGCGTCGCGCGCCGCCTAGGTTTATGCGCAATATCGATAGGTGGTGGGTGGTGGGAAACGTGTGAGAAAATGGCGGGAAACGGTAGCGTGTTCACAAAACGCCATCAATTAATGGAAACTTAGCATAGAAGGAACATCGAGCTAGCATAAGAAGTAGATGATGATCAGATGATCGTTTATCCTAGTTAATTATGCATGTAATAGTTTACTTTGGTGTGTGGAAATGTCATGTGTGTACTAGCCACCTATGTAATTTTATGTTTGCCGCGTATTACACACATCTTGTTTATGTGAAACGTTTCTATTCTCTTGGCTCAACACAAACAGTGTATTGCAGTGAACCGTATGCCGTATATCACACACACCTTGATCTGGCTGACCGTATCTTTTGTGTTGCCTAATCACAAACAGTTCATCCGAGTGAACTGTATGCCATATATCACACACCCTTCATCTCGACTGCCCGTTTTTGATGTTCCGCCTCATCACAAATAGTTCATTCGAGTGAACTGTATGCCTTATATCGCACACGCCTTCAACTGGCTGCCCGTTTCTATTCTTCTTCCTCATCGCAAATAGTTATTTAACTGAACCGTATGACCTGCATCGCACACGTAACTAAAATTGGAATTGTGTTTGATGGCTCCACCATCGCAAATGTTTTGCATATTTTTTGACAGTTATTTTACATCACCATTTGCGATTAATGCATCGCACATAGTTTCGTCAAAGGGTCTCTGATCGTAGTGTCGCATTAGCAGCATCCTGCACTAGTATAGAAGCCCTCCGTGATCGATTCCCCCTTTGGCAGAGTATTGGAAAAGGCCTCCAGATGGGTTCGTGAAAGAACAGAAGCTTGCAGTGATGAAAAAATTGTTTTGGGTGGCTCTATGGGGTTTTCCCAATATTTGAGAATTTGTAGAAGTGAAATTAGGTCATACGGAGCCACATGGGGCCCACAAGGTATCAGGGCGCGCCCTATTGCCTTGTTGTCTCCTCGTTTCATGTGTGGTCTCCTCCCGAAGCTTCTAGGGTCTCTTTTGTCCAGAAAAAATCATCAAAAAAAGTGTAGTGTTTAAGCCCTTTTGGTACAGATTTCCTGGAAAATCATAAAACAAGCAGAAAACATCAACTGACACTAGGCACTGAGTTAATAGGTTAGTCCCCCAAAATGATGTAAAATTTCATAAAAAGTATCCAAGATTGATAATATAATAGCATGAAACAATAAAAAATTATAGGTATGTTGGAGACGTATCAACATCTGCAAGCTTAATTCCTGCTCGTCCTCGAGTAGGTAAATAATAAAAATAGATTTTTTTATGTTGAATGCTACCTAGAATATTTATCATGTCCAAACTAATGCTCAAATTTCACATGTATGATGGCTAACTAAACAAGATAGAATGACATACTTCAAAATATGATGACTATGTAAACATGATGACATGATATAACTACACGATGTGTCTATTAAAGTGGTTGGCATGCCATACTTCACAAACATGTCGTCGATGTAAACATGATGGCGTGATATAATTCACGGATAGAATGACATAATTGAAAATATGATGACTATATAAACATGATGAGATGATATAACTATATTATGTCTTTAGAAAATGGGTTGGCATGCCATAATTCAGATACATGATGTCTATGTAAACATCATGGCATGATATAATTCAAATATATCATTTATATATTAAGCAAGTGAGCAGAGGGCAATCGCATATATGATGTGTCAACTAAGGAGATGGCATTCAATATTGTGTATATGATGTAAAAACTAAGCATTGCAAGACAACATATGCATGACATGAGTAATATAACCCTGCAAAGTTTGAGCATACACCAGGGGATAATAGGAGTGGTCATCTGCCTCTGAATCCTCCTTTGGGGAGCTATCTGTAACCAGCAAGATATCTACTTCAGCAGGTAGCATTGTCTGCTCTGAAGACCTTGTTTTCACTCCAGATTTCTCCATCATCAATTCAAATGGCTGATGCACAGGAAGAGCAGTTGAATATACAAACATTGTCAACAAATGCAGTGAGTAATACAAAAAAAGGATGACATGATATAATTCACATATATGACACTTGGCTAAAGAACA